>NW_017298310.1:663022-704417 GCF_001594075.2 Trachymyrmex cornetzi
CCCTATAACCGACTAGATGTTGAGTTCTCAACACCCTCAACACAATAGTCGCCGGCCCTGCTGCACAGTTTAGAATGGGAATCAATCGTATTTTGCAAAAAAGTGACCACAAGTCGAAATTTATCAGAATTTGTTCTATGTTTGGATTGTGTTATAAATTCATCAATCTTTATTAGGAAAAATGTTACACGTTGAATTCAAATATATAAGAATTAAAAAAAACCAAAAAAATAATATAATAATAGTAATTATAAGGTTCCGTATGTATGAAACAATATGACAACTAAAAAGGGCATAGAACCAATATTTAAACAAATTTAATTAAATTAAATTAGAATCATAAAGTTACAAACGTTTCGACTCCGATCGGGTCATTTTCAATGTTATACAAAGGTAAATTATATATACAAGTACAACTATACAATATTAAGTAAATGAAAAGACCATAAAATTATAGCACATTACTGGATTTTTATATTTCACTGACACATTATTGGATTACTGTGTAATTATATTTTACCAACAAGGTAAATGACTGTGTTATACATTATAGACAATATTCTTTATTTTGATTTTTGAACATGGCCGGAGCCACTACCGCGTCTCCTGATATATAACCTTAGGTTTCAAGTTTTGAATTATTCTTTCTTAGATACGATTTTATTCGCAACTTAGATTAAAATATGAAATGGACAACTTACGCTTTTTATTTCAACGACAAGATTATGCTTGCGATTTTATGAAATGTTATTATTTAATCATATTAAATTTTATTTAAGATGTTGTAACTGTAATTGAAGATTGAGGATAATTTTTTATATAGTAAAGACAAGAATTTGCTGGCAATTAACGAATTGTTATAGTTATGGTCTTTTCATTTACTTGATATTGTATAGCTGTACTTGTATTTATGATTTATCTTTGTAACATTTAAAATGATCCGATCGGGGTCGAAACGTTTGTAACTTTATGATTCTAATTTAATTTAATTAAATTTGTTTGTTTAAATATCGGTTCTATGCCCTTTTCAATTATCATACAAAAAAACAATATAAATTAAAATAAAAATAGTTTTTAGAGGTATGTATAATATAACATTATAACAAAATTAATGTTACCCTTTTGAAACTTGAATATTAATTTTGTTATAATGTTATGTTATACATACCTCTAAAAACTATTTTTATTTTAATTTATATTATTTTTTTAGTTTTTTAAAATTCTTATCTATTTGAATTCAACGTGTATCATTTTTCCTAATAAAGATTGATGAATTTAGAACACAATCCAAATATAAAACGAAATCTGAAAAATTTCGGCTTGTGGTCACTTTTTTGCAAAGATGCGATTGATTCCCATTCTAAACTGAAGTATTATCAATTCTTTTTACAATAATTATAATAGATAAAAGTATATTTTGCCAAATCAAAATTTTTCGTCGAGTACCTGCTACGGTAATAAACTCCTGTACTTCTCAGCTAATGCTCGCGGTAACTTACTGATCGAATTGAGTCCGTAGTTGGTGTGGTAGACGGATTGCGATGGGCTGTTGATCGGCAGTCCGGAGTTGCCGAGACTAAGGCTAGAACCTAAACTTCCCGTGCTTTGTTGACCGAGCTGCCCAAAGCCACTCATCGTCATGCCGCTTTGCAATTGTCCAAGACCTACGAAGCAGATGAGCGCAATTAAATAATGAGCACAAGGAACAATTAATGCAAAGTTACGTGACGCGAGGGGCTCGCAAAGAAACGAAAAGGATCGGTTAGTTATCCGTGTCATTGTCGGTACAACCGTTGGTGAACAACCGTGGCACCGATAATACGCAGTAAGTAATTTCAGCTGTCTCAGCCAGTGGACGGGCAAAATTAAATTAGGAGGCAAGCATCGTCGAGACTTCGTCTATGAGAATTGGTGTTTCCTTCTCATGTTGCTTCTTCTCCCATTAATGCGTGAACGAGATGCTAATCATATCGCGCTTTAAATGACATGACGAATCATGTGCAATTTGCATAGACGCGGATAATATGCTTCGATTAAATCGTGAACGAAACATGCTTACGTCTTCGAACATTTCTTTGTTACACTTGCGTTCTAATCTCGGAGTTACTTCATCTTTTAAAATAATATTAATTTTGTGCATATATATGTATATAAAATAAAAACATATTTATGAACCAAGTAGATTAAAAATCTAAAAGTTTAGATTAAATGCGGTTAAAATATTGTACATAAAATTACCAATAAAAAATAACTACGAATTTCAAGTACGTCGTTAACATTAAAAAAAATATTTCACTGGTTTCATTGATCACTAACATAAAAGAATACAATTTCTTGACGCTTGAACATAATTATTCATTTATACAACATTTAAATATTCATACTTTTTCAAAACTATTTGATTTTGCAAAAATGAAAGAGATGATTGCAAAAGTATAATGTCGACTTTACTTAATTTATCTTTCTCTTCTCATTATCAGTCTTCTATGTACTATCAAAATAGATTGTGTAAGTATTTCATAAGACAGCGGATCAATTTAAGATGTCTAATTAGAATGTTAATGAAGAAATGAGAAAAATACGCAAGCAAACTAAAATATTACATTTTGTTCTCCATACATTTGGTACTAATTTAACGCATTGTTTATAATTTCGGATTTATAAAATAAAGCAAGTAAAATGAAAAAAGAATAATATACTCTGAAAAATAATATTGATAAATAATATAATATTATTATAATACTCTGGTAAATAATATTAAAAATAATATATAATAGTTTGTATAAATATAAAAAGTATTTAACTAACATAGTTGGCAATCTACTGACATTGCACTATATATTATATGCATTATGGAATACCATCGATACTTTATTAGTGATGTGACATACGAAATTGATAGCCGCTACGGAAATAACTGTCGGAGAAGACAGTTTTTTAAAGCATTTCGGGAAATTCTAGTATAAATCCTCATTTTTAAACATGCACGGTGATAAATATCGAGTCTTTGTGAGTAATAATGCAGGCGATCGAAAGAGCGTTTCCTGTCTTGGCCAACGTAAGTAGATAGATAATTTCTTTCTTTTTTTTTATCTTGCGTTTCTTGGATACGGTTAGTGATAAAAGCTATTGATATCTGACCTGTCCCCATTCCCCATCTGTCCGCAGGAGTATGAAACATTCCAGTGCACAAGTCGGAGGTCATCGGTCCGAAGGGAGGCAAGCCGTGCGACGGTAGCAGCGATCCCGAGGACCGGAACACGTTGGTTGTCTTCTTGCGCTTCTTCCACTTCGCTCGTCGGTTTTGAAACCATACCTATAGACATACACAAGGAATTGTTATTAACAATCCGTTGAAAGAAGTACAACAATTCTTAAAACGTGGAAAACAACGTTTCAACCTTTTTCAATTTGCGACATATTAAATAACGAGCCAAATTTCTCGAGATACACACCATTCCATTCATATAATGTTAAAACTATATCCAATTTCAATTATTTTTAACTGTTCTATAAGTCGTCACTGCTTTTACTCAATATGACATTAACTTAATTCAAATAATGGAGTATTAAACAACTTAATTTAAGATATGTGTTAAATTTGACTCACACACATACACATACATTTAGTTTATTATTTACTAAGTGCATACGTTAATATAGATGCTTTTTTTAAACAACTATAATAGAAATGAATTAATTTTCGTTTTGACATTTGAAAATTAAAAATAACAAAATATACGTTATTTAACTCACGGGATTAGATTACCATTATATCCCTTGATGTATAACAATGTACCTAACAGAACATCATTAGGTGTATAAGCTTCAGCGCTTAGCATAGATCTTTCATCAAATTGCTAATGCATGCAGGAATAAAAAGTAAAGTTCTAAAATTTTCATTTTTTATTTTATCGTTTTAAAAGTAATTTTATTGCAATGATATCGTTTTGATTAAAACGATAGTAAATACAATATAATTTAGACAATTTTCACAATTTTTAAAGCATTTATTGTTTTGAGCCTTACTCATTTTTTTATTTATTTCTAAATTTTTTACTTCTTTTTTTTTTAATTTTTGCTGCAAACTTGGAGACTTTTTGTGGTGCACCAATATGCCATGGCACATCAGTTGAAAAATACTTTACTCTAAAAAAAATATTAAATCTTATTTTTTGTCACATTCGTTCATATAATAATGTTTCTTACATTTTCACCAACGATATTCTTTATCTTTTTATTTTTTAAACTAATTAGAAAAATTAATAATTCTCATTCATTATTGAGTATACAAGAAAGTTATTGAGTTAACTATTATTCTTTCTACACGATATTTTGGTTTCTGACGTGATCGAAAATCGCATATCCGACAATTTCTTTGCCCGCCCTCTCCCCCGCGATAAAATTTTTTTTTCTCAACAGGACGCAACCAAATCCAACCATTGCGACGGTAAGATGTCCCTCGGTGTTACGACAATATCTTCGACCCCACCGCGGGTAGCTATTAGCCGACGTTATGAGCTGTTGATTCTGGCCACGTAGTGGCCCCCTAAGCTGCCGGAGTCCCGGGGACTTGATTTATTGATATCGCATGCAAAGCCCGCCTCTGTGTTCTCCGATATACCTACCCTCGCCCTATCTCGCCACCACCACCATTGCACCAGTATCAACGTACCACGGTACCACCACCACCACTACTACTATTGCACCAGTCTCTCTCTCTCTCTCTCTCTCTCTCCCTCGCTTCTATCCTTCTCCGCAGACTATAGTCCCTTTTCTGGCACGGTAGTTCGCACTATAGCCATCTCATATGTGCCTATAAATTAGTACTTTAGCATTAGAGCGCGGGATGCGCGCTTGCGCCACCATACGCACGTGTACATACCATACCATACACGCAGCGAGACACACACAGAGAAGAGTAGCACGGCAAAGACCGAGAAGGGTAGCGGTACGAAGGGGTAGGTACACCCTACGCTAACATACGAGGATTATACGAATCTAATTGGATATATGGGATTTACACGCTCCAGTATATATATTTCAGGCATTGCAACGAAACGATCGTTGCATTCTTATACTTAAAGATCCGTTAATATCTAGCACAAGATTTCGGATCGATTCAAGACAGGATGTCAGTATCTTTAATTCATCGTGTGCTGTCGCTTAAAAACTTATCAGTTTCAATTCATTAATTTTTTTGCATATATTGTGTATAGTTTCATAGCCGTTGATGTCTTCATCAGTGAAGCGATTACTATTATTTTTTAAATTTTTGTCGGATTACGATAATGCACGTATAACAACTTAATTCTGTAACGTTGTAATAAACGACTACGTGAAATTTAGTGATTACTGGTGATAAATAATTCGATGTAAAATCTGTTTATCTTTATATCTAATCCTTTGTTATATATACTGACTTATCTCTCTTAATTTTTGATTGAATACGAACAATGATGTCATTTTTGGTTAAATTAACGTTTATCGTTCCGTGATATTTGTCGGAGGCTCGTAACAGCTGGCGGGTCTCTTGACTCTCAAGGATGGACGCTCGTGACGAGAGAATGGCATTAGAGCTGGGTGGTGTTAAGTGCATTGGGACCGAATCAGCGTCTATATATCAGTCAATGGCGTAGAATCGAATGCTCTCCTCCATCTCCATAAAATTCACTACATCCTTATAAAGGCGGATATGTCTACGATTTCGCATATGTGAATGCACACTTTTCTTTGCTGACATCACATTTGTAACTTCAGATGCAAATATACAATGATTTGATTAAAAAATTCGTAAAATTTTTAAACATTTAGATATTTATGCATAATTGTAAAATTGTTCAATATAATTTAACGTGTCTATCTAACGTATTATTCAAATTATCGTTTTACAAAATTTTACTGCCACAAATATTTAACAAATAGATATTAGGCTAATTCAAATTAAGCTTAGTTAAAATTCAAAACTTACATTTACTAATTGCCATAGTATATATATTAGCAGTACAATTTTCAGTTCTTTATACATTTTAAAATATTTCTTTATTTTACAAAAAAAAATACTTTAATATATTTTTAAAATTTATTTTCATTTATTTACTGTTAAGTCTTTTTATTTATGTACATAGAATGTGTATCTATCTTTGTTCCTAAATAAATAGATCAAATAGAATAAATTAAATGTAAGAATAAATATAAACATATTTGATTCAAATAAAGCATATTTATTAATTTATATTCAAAATGTCTAAGACAATTAGAATTTTAGTACAAGTGTTTTCATCCCCTAATTTTAGCTTTGTTTTTCAATAAACATTTTTCTTAGAATTCTTTATATAATTTTTTAGAATTTCTATGTGAATTCAGAATTTATGCACAATTTTATAATTTTTAGCAAAATTTTCAGATTTTTATACGAATAGAAACATTTTTTAAAGTTACTGAGAAAACCTATATCTTTTCTAAAGTTTTTCATATATGAGAATTTTGAAATGTTATAAGATTTCTAACATCTTAAACATCACAATGGTGACAACACTGTTAAATTCATAATGTCCAATTATGTATATTCATTCGAGTTATTTTTAATCATTTCTATAAGTCACCACTGCTGCTCAATATGTCGTTAATTTGACTAAGACAATTTAACTCAAGGAAAATGTATTATGGTCAAATTTAGTTTATTATTTACTATGCATATGTTAATATAGACATTGTTTACTTTGAATGTGATATGAAAGTCAAAAAAATAACAAAATGATATTTAACTTAAGAATATGAGTTACTATTGCTCCTTCGATATCTAACAATGCACTTGAATACAGCATACCCAACCCAATTCAATTGCTTATAACTTGCACAAAAATGAACATATTATAATCAATTTTTTTTTTAATCAAAGTGCTAAATATTAAAGAACATAACGGTATCAAGTAGATGTACGTATCTTTATTAATAAAGAAGTTATTAATAATAGAAAAACGGTAAAAAAAGAAAAAGTCAGGTATGTCACAACAAAGTTTAGGTGTTTAAGGGCTAAGATTTCTCAGTATGCAATTTTTTATAAAAACTTATAAAATCTGAAAAACTTAAGGTAACCTTTCAGAAATCTTGATAAATTTAAAATAGAATTGATTCTTGAAAATATTATGAGATATTGTGAATTTTTTTACCAGAATCAATCTATATATATTAGCAGAGCATCAAATAATATAAACATCAATGATATTATATATATAAATGTTAAAGGTATCTTCAGTTTTTCATGTTTTTGATACAATAAATTTTTTATGTCTTCAAAATTTAATTTTTACAAAATTCAGGTTTTCAATTTCTCTAATTTGTACAAAATATATAATTTTCATCTATCAATTATATACCTATATTACTTTATTTTAAAGCAACCATGACGTGCAAGCTTTTAGCCAGTCTTTTCCGGAACCACGTCGTCTTTGCGTCGATGAATCGTCTCCTGACACGTCAATTTCACGGTAGAATTACGATGAAACCGCGACTAAAAGCCCGTGGATAATCCACCGTTACACGCCGATATGGTCCGCACAGAAGAGGGAAAAAGCAGAGAGACTGCCTACGCGCAAATCGCGCATTATCACGTGCACCCTCTATCCCGCGCACAGGTGCATCGAGCCTACACACATATGGCAGAACTTCCGTTAATTAACACTGGTGGATGCTAATGACTTCTGTTACGAAATAACAACGCACGAACGAGTGCTTTTGATGCGCGTGTCCGATACCGAAAAGCCGTGCAACCGATGAGTTCTTTGTACGTATATCTGAACCAAAGATTCACATTAGAGAACGATATTGGAAACATCATAGCGTGCAAACAAGTACACGAAATTTCGAATTTATATTCATAATAAATTTACATGTTTAATATCGTGGTAATATCGTAGATAAATTAAAGCAATTTTGATACATCGAATGCATATATAGAAAATGTAAAGAAAGATTTTGTTCTATAAAATTTCAAATAATAGAATCAACAGAAATAATTGTTCTTAATGATGAAGAGTAACGACAGCTAAAAATACATGGAATCTTCATAATTGCAATCAATCTAATGTCCATGCTTTAAAATACGTGACAGTTCCTTTTGGAATCGAGCGAAATCGACAGCTCCAGTGCTTTATACACTGAAACTCTTAATCAATGTGATTGAAACAATATAAAGATATGTTAAATTCACTTCATAATATCATTAATCAAGCTTAAAATTTAGTTCTATCAGAAATGTGTGTGTGTGCGCGCAATCGTTTTCTTTTTAGTTTTTTAAATATTAATTATGTCATAACGCATTATTAAAGAATTTAATATTAATACACACACACACACACACACACACAATGTAATATCAATATCACAAATATAATTTCATGTGTTTATTAAGGAATGATGAGTTATTAATTCTTCTAAAGTATTAAAATATAAAGAAACAATAATTGCGCATAACAAATTAATGCTATAAATGAATCAATATAAAAAATATTAGTTTTAAATATAGTATTTCTTTCTTATATGTGACAACAAATATTATCATGAGCTTCATTAAGACTTTTATTTAATACACAACATGTCTTCAAAAAAGGTGACAGACTTTGAGGACATATAGAACAATAAAAGATAAATAAAAAATCCTAATACACATAGGTCCGAAAACGAATAATTGTTAAGATATTTCGTAGTCTTTTTAAATAATAAAACATCGGAATTAGAATAAATAGACATAATTTCGATCAAATCTAACACACTCACTGTTTTGGACGGAGCGTAAGCTCATACTAACAATAAGTTACTCCTCAGAAATTTACTCAGAAATCGGCTCGAAATTTGTAAATAAAAATCGAGAGATCTTTGCAACCGTTTTTAGACCTATACTTATTAGGACTTTTTAACTTATTTTTTGTTGTTTCACACTGTAAAAAATACTCAGAATCGACACAACTAAATCTGAGGGTTGCGCGATTTGAGTTAAGTGAAGTATAATCAAGTCAAGAAGAATAAAAGTCTAGTTAGATATATAATTACACAAGTTAGATAAATAACTTCACATAGTTAATTGAACTCAAAAATTTAATCAGAATATATGATTAACCGATCTGAAATAAGGTTAATTGTAATAATATTCGAAATTCATTCAACTACTACAAGGGTGATTTAACTGCGTAATTCTAATACATCTGCCTCTTCATGGAGATCAAATCAATCATACAGAAAAGTAAATTGAACTAATTATTTACGTAATTCAATTATACGACGGCATAATCATAAGCATATTTATAAAGTTGAATGAACCATTATTGGAGTAGTAAATAAACATGAATATAACGTAAAAATAACACAACTTAAAAGTAATAGGAATTTAATAAAATATTAACGATACTTCACTTTTTGATTTAGAACGAGGGAGCGCTATTTTGTGGCGCTATTAACAGATGGCGCGTGTACTCGTAAGAAAGATTCGACGTCTACCTGTATAAAGCGAGGATGGTCAAATGATCTTTTCGTGCTTCTTGCCACATCATGGCGACAAACATTTTTTTCAAGGCAGTTTAATCGATCTATATAATAGGTTTTAATTATAAACTAAATCATTTTACACAAAATAACGAGATCGAATAAATTTTATGAATTGTCCTATTAGATAAATTATTAAATCTACTTCACTCGAAGATAAAGTAGAGATTACCTCAAAATTGTTATTATCAACAATTTATTGAGTTCTCGTTACTTTGTAGAATAGTCCAATCAAATGTTAAAATCAATCTATTTTATTGCAAATTTATTTCATCGCGCTCATAAAATTATTTTAATTGACGATACAATTAGTTCCGTTACTATGAAAAATAGTTTAGTCAACTACTTAAATATTTTATAGAACTAAATTTAATGTTTATTTAACACAAGGAAGATATTAAAGGAAGTTAAAATTTTTCTTGGTGTAACCCGACAGTTAGTTCGCCGTATTGGACTCTGAGATTGAGTTGGTTTACCTCAATTCGAGTTGAATTCCTCCATCTTTTTTTACAAATGTATATGTTCTTAAAATCTGTAACCTTAAATAATTAAAAGAACCTGATAGATTAAATAATTGGAACCGAATTTATTTCAGCATAAAATAGTTTATTCTTTACGTAAAAATTGTATTTTAATAAAAAAAGATACACATTGATTTTTAATCAAGAAATTTTTCTTGCAGTTTTTACCTTTAACATTAAACATTTAAAGAGAGAAAGAGACAAAATATTTAGTTATTACATACGACCCATTTTTGTCGCATTGTTAAATACATACTGAACGATTTTACAAAAGAATTTATCAAAGTTTCGATCACGACAATAATTCACACAAACATGTCAATAAATTAAAACATTTTATTCTAAGGAATATATTTATTTGTTACAATAATGACAAATCTTAAAAATTGTGATTTTTTTAGTTACTTACAGAAAAGAATAGTAGCATAAAAATAAAAAGAAAATACATACTTAAAAATTAAATACTTTGATTCTCCTACAATCAGTTAATACATCAAATTTGCATTTCAAAATTGAAGTTAATTTAGTGCAATTATTTTAATGAATAAAAACATTCACATTAATTTTCTAGAAAATTTAATTTTTTTATTTTGTAGCAAATGAGCGACATATATTATTATGTATTCAAATGTCTTATCAAACATGTGTTAATGAACGATGTTCGGTTGATGAACGATAACCAATAGATGCTTTATTGTGAGCGAGTAAATCAGAGAAGGGTATTCGAAAAGGAACAACTGGCATGAATTGTAGTTGAACACACCTTTCGATGACTAAGATGCCCTGACTGATGCCTTTTCGTAAGATATAAGCGCTCTGGCGAAGAGCGAACCGGCGCGGCGGGTCAATTAGGAACATTGCTTTTTAAAAATTGATCAATCACTGCTTCGTCGGTGCGGGGGCGCGTGCGCCGTGGCAGCTGTTCCCAGGAAGCACCTGGGATCAGGATGAGGGTGGATACGGACGTTGCTAGTTTCATAAAATCGACATCGACTCTCCTAGTAATCCGGCTGTTCGAGATCGCGAGCGGATTTCGAGTTGTACGAGTTGTATTGCGAAATACGGTTTTGGTAAAAATTCAGACATACATATATTTCAGTGGTGCCACAGAAACATATGACAGCTAAACATTTTTCTTCATAAAACCTCCATTCTCTTCATAAATTTTTAATGTTTAAAATAATAAACTAAAAACAGTTTCTTAGTGATTGAAAATAAATTAAAAGTAAAATAAATCAAATAAATCAATAGTCAAAACTTCAAAAGTAAAAAAAAGGTAAATCATTTACCTTTCTATTAAAGAAAGATTTTTCTCTTATTAAATTACAATTTTTATTTATTTGTGTTATTTATGTTAATTTATCAATACAAATTTTACATAAAATACGTTTTATATATTCTTATTGTTATAAATTCTATTTAATATATATATGAAAATATCTTAATATCTTAAAACCTGTATTTAGAGAGAATGTGATACGCTTATTTATATTTAGTACACATTTTCTCTTCCTGTATGATAAAAATCGCCATAAATTTACCCGCCGACATTTTTACACGAGAGGCTTATGCAAAATTTACATGACAGACTATTTACATTTATAATTTGCTGTTCATTAATTTCAGAATCAAGTAATTCCGTTCGTTAAATGATTTATTTTCCATCGTTGAACGCGTATTTGATGTAATGGTAGTACTCAGAATCGATATTTCAATAACGATAATGCATTATCAAATCGTATAGATTTCAAATAGAGTTACAAAATTTTACAGGAACAAGATACGAATTTTTGTCAATAATATAAACAAATTTTTATCACCATCCTGTTAATGATGTTTTTAATTTTATTCATAAGAGATTGTAATTATATTTTTATATTTTGAAATTAATAATTAAAACATTTTTATTTAATAGAGAAAAGTCGCCGATACCGACATACCACTTTGTTTTTAGACAATATTTCTTAAACAAAAGGTAAAAATAAAACTTTAAAAACGTAATTACAAACTGAAAAGTGTCTTCTATCAGATAGTATAAGCAGTTTTTATAATACTATTTGCAATTTTTTAATAATTAATTTTTTCATAAGATAAGCAAAAATGAGCGTCTGACAAAATGGGCTCTAAAACTGATACAGTAGACAATAATACTACGTATTCATATTCTTTTTATTTTACAAGCATTATCTGTATAAAGTACCTACAAGTGAATGTACATAAGATTTTCTATAATCTTTTCACTTCGTTATAAAACATTTTTATTGAATTATATGCATATTTATTTTATGCAAGATACAAATATGTAATGCGATAGTTTTTCTTGAGTTGTTCCATATATGCACGATTGCCTTCAGCTCCAACAGACGTATTTGACATTATAAAGCAACATTATAAAGAATAAGTTAGCTCATGGTCTGTTTTACGGACAGGTGTGGCGATTTACGCTGCATCCCAATTTTAAATTAAAAATCGTATTATGAAAAGATTAAGAGAAAAAATAATATAAATATAAAACTTATTTCGGAAACTACAAGTATTTAAAATGACGTAATATTATCAATAATATAGTCACTATTATTTAAACCACGCAATTTGCAAAAGAAAATCGTAAGAATTTTATTTTCGCATTCGTAGAATTCGTTTTTAGCTGATTTGGTATAGAAACAAGCCACAAACATACGAATTATGAGTTTGTACTTCTTTAATTAGCTAAACAGATCATAATTTTATTAGTATTAATAAAGTGCAATAGTTAGTTTCTAAGAAATAAGGGGGTGTCACTTTAAGAGATCTATGTCAGTATCGGCGACTTTCCTCTATCTTTAAAATAATAATTAATTCACAACTATATACATATGTGTGTGTGTGTGTGTAATGTATTTCATTAAAAAACGGGACCTAAAAATGTTTCATTCATCTCAGCTGGGACTATAGTTTTATCAAATCAAAGTATAATGCTTCCCAGAAACATTTCCACAACGACAAAAGATCATAGCAGACGGTGAGGATCGCGATTTTCAAGAAGCGACCTTTTCTATTTCTTTTCGTCGATCGCGAATGGCTTAGTTTAACTCTGGAGAAGCCCTCGAGTCTTCAAGGGGAGGCAAGAAAGGTGGCAAGAAGCGAGCATTGGCCAGGCAAGGGTGGTTTGAGGTTAGGGTGAGGTTTAGGGGATGGGGAAGACGTGGCGAGACCTCGTAAAGGGGGTTTCAGCAGGCGCTGATATAAATTGAGCTTGCCATCAAGGCAAGCGGCGGGATCTGCCCGAGGCCACAAGATATATAGGAGTAGCTTTCAGCACGCCATTGAAGAATAGTCCGACTCACTTCGCGGAAAAACGCCTTGAATCGCCACGAAACGAGATAACGTTTCTCTTTCGTGATTCCGCTCGGGATGGGAGAAGCTTTTCGCGATGAAATCTTGATTCACTGTCTCAAATAGTCGATTTACAGGATTAATATTTTGTAACGGTACAACAAGGTAATAACCTTTAATTCGATAAATTCACATTATCGCATATTAAATATTTAATTAACTAAATATCAAATTTAAGCGAAGAAGGTCATTCAAAGTGAATTTTGGTACCTAATATATTGCGTAAATTTTATAATTAAATTATTATTGGTACCAATTTTTTCAATAAGCACGATCGATTGCAATCATTATTACTTTTGCATAGATCAAAAAGAAGAAAAAAAGAATTTGATAGAAAAATGTTTAAATAAGAAATTGATAAAAGATAAATAAACATTAAGGTCTCTTAATAAGAGAAAAAATAATAAAACCTTTTATAAGCCCTTTTATAAATTAAAATGATTATAAATTCGTGACTTGTTTCCGATCGCTAATAATAAATTTCTATTGTATTTTCTATACACTCAAATATTTCATCTCCACAGAATTATTGATGAAAGCATCAATACACTTTATCGAAGCTACTGTATTTTATATTCCTTAGCATTATTTAAAGTTCAAGAGAAATCTTTTTATAATTAACATGTTTTCATGAGTCAACGAAAGAACGTGAGCTGGATGAACCAGGTGGTGATAAATTTAATGAAAATAAATACTGTATAAGTTGTGTTTGCAGGATGTGACCCTGATTGATGACGGTGGTCGGGACACGGAGTCTGAGGGTAGCAAGACGCATTACCCGGACCGCCCACTGTTTCATGTTGCATTGCACCATCAAAAGAGAAATTTTCGCTATGCCATTAGTGAATCACCTGACTTTTAACGTGGAATTAAAAATCGGTCACTTTAATATATTATTACGACACATCTATATTATGTAATATGAATATTGCACATGAATATATTACATAATGTTATTTCTAATAACACAAACACATTAATGACACTGATTTAGTGACAAGATTTCTGTTTCTTAATGATGATTCTTATGTATTTTTAGTTATTGAAAAAGGTTCTACCATCTATGAATTTTAAGAAATCAATTTTCTAAAACTTTTAGAGTGAATCTCACTCTGAAGAGTAAAATGTGTCACTCTTAAAGATTGAAAATTGAACCGCTCTTTTTCAAGACTGACTCAATTTTCACTCTTTGTAGAGTAAGATTCCATTATAATGAATTTAGAGAGAAGGACTTTATTATCTTAATTCACTCTTAAAATTGAACATAAACATGGTTTTATGTTATTACATTTCACACACATATTGTAAAAGATATTTAAATTTCTTATAATATATATTCCATACAGCTATACATACATTATAAATATATGCTGTAAGAAATATATACATGGATGAAATATATACATATATTACACAAATTTGCATTGTTATATAAGAAATTCAAAATGGAATTTCAAAAAATTAAAGAGTAATGAAATTTTTGGACAATTATATCCCTCTTTTCCAATATAAAAATCTTACAAACATCCATTACTTGTTGAAAAACAAAAATTAATTAAAATTTGTTTCTCTCCGTGTTATCTTTATACAAAAATTTCTAAATATGCAAAATTTATAGAAGCAACAGTACTGTTTTACATTTTGAACGTTATTACTGAGAAAATAAAACTATCTCATTAGCACAAATATGGGAAATAAGTGGTGCAAGTTTAATAGAAGATTCCAAAAATTTATCATGGCAAGAAGAGAAACGCAAGTAGTTTCCTCTAGAGCACATAATCTCATAAAGGATTTGACGCGAAACACGACGATAAAATGCATACTCGGTGCTCTCACATGCACCTCGGCCATAAACTTGATCCATTTATACTTTATTATTATTTCACGGGCGCAATATCGCCGGCTTACGATACATGTCGTCAAATTAGCTCGAATTGCTCGTGGAACTGGATTTACTTGTTGGGATAAACTTGCTCGCAAAAGTCTATATGGCACCATACATTTACGAAAAAGCTACATATCAATCTATTTTCCGGGATTGTATCCTTCGCGGGTATCTTCGTAATCTCTCTCATCTCGATGAATACTTTAGATTGCGTGTATTAAATTGTTCAATTTTATATATTGTTTTTGTTTCTGAAATACTAAGCGATACATAGGTATTACAATGTGTTTCCAGAAATATGTCCTTACTACCAACTTTACTTGGCCTATTTTTATCTGCAATCGAATTTTTATTCTTACATTGAGAGAGAATATTGGAAATTATTTATATAATTTCTCTCTAATGATATAATAATAATAATAATAATAATAATATATACATACACGATGTACCTATATTATTACAAATTATATTACTATTATTAATATATTTTATTGTTGTATCTTACACTCTCAGTAGTGTGAATTCTTTTAATTGCCATGAAATTAATGTTTTACAATTTAAGTATATATGCACATTAAAAATCCTCACAATCAATTCTTTTATTAATCGGGTGAACCTATGGATTTTCGCTGCTTCGAAATTATTCAGTATTGTAGACGTCATAACAAAATGGGCGTTAGATGATGCTCCCTCGGGTCATCGCCGCAACACAATTTATCCATCGAGAACCCTAATGCCCTGCCGCGGACCTGTTACCTCGCACGTCTACACGGGGATGCTTTTCTCCCCGACCTTGTTACATACGCGCGCATCCGTATGCGTGTAACGCGTTTCGTGCCGTACCCTACACGCGATATTTTTCGAGCGGCGACACGTAAGAGCTAATATCGCGGCCTATGCATATTTATACGGCATTAAAAATCACCCCTCCCTTAAAATGCATAGACCACTGCATAGCAGAGGCGCTGGATCTTCGCAGCGCGACGCAGAAGCGGGCCGAAGCGGCGCGGCGCGCGACGGTGGCAAAGCGAGATTCGCGCACGCGTTTTACGCTTTTTCATCGCTTTCCCGAAGTTCCATTTCATACAAGGAAAAGCGAATCGGTTTATCATTGCGAATTTTACAAACATTATCATAAATTGTTTCAAAATTTCAAAATGCTAACAATGAGCAAAAAAAAACAAATTTTTCATTTCATTTCGATGAAACCTTTGCTCGAGATACTTTGAAGAGCACAGAGCTATCGTGAAATAAGATCGTGTATTACACAACTTTCTCATAACACTATCATTCTAACGATATCAATACATAATTACTTCTTTTGCGTAAAATAAAAAAATCATAATAAATAATAAATTTTTGTATAAATTTATTTTAATACAAATAAGGGAAAGAGTTCTATTAAAATTGCTTTATTAAAATTGCTCTATCAAATTTACCTTGTTTAAAATGAGCCTTTTGTATTTAAAATTTACACAGAAATATTATTATATTAACCCTTCGATGCCACTTCTAAGCTGCGGTCCGATTCACGCTCATGACACTCATGAGCGTCATTTGTGCTTGTTTAACATTTGATAAACAATAAGAACGAAATGATTCAAAGAGCATTGTGAGCGTGAATCACATATGACCCTAATATGACATATCCAAGGTTTCTTTTATTTTGCTATAAAATGCTGTAACTTTTTATTAAAATAAAGATATGTACACTTGCTTGTTATTTAGTTGTTATGATTATATTCTTTAATATGTGACATTCCAATTGAAAAAAAAATTGTTACACAATATGTTCATTTTTTTATGCGATATTTTTATGTCGCAGATGTCCATGATATTGTGATAGATATGTGACAAACTGCGTAGAATGACAGGGTTAAGTATCTACAATATATGTATACTAATTGCAAGATTCACTTCGACGGAATAAAACTCTCTTCCCTTACTCGTCATATATATTGATCCATTTCTATTTCTCATTGTTTAGATTGGTTTTATATCATGTACATAATAAAATATGATCGATTTAATCTATTGCGAGGCGATGTGCGATCTGTTGCAATCCCATTGGGGAAGAAAGAAAAAAGGATTAAAGACTATTTGAAAGATGTTAGAAGAGAAGATGCCCAACACATGTGCATGTGACGATGATTTAACGCGACGCTCGTTTATGCTCGAGAGTGATTCGCAGTATAGTAACTTGATGCATCGTCGTAAAACACTCGATTGCCGCGTACACATGTCCGGCCGTACGCCAAATGTGTATCCGTCCGCAATGTGAACCGGCGATAATTTATCGCTCGGAAATTTTACAGCTCAATATCGCATCTCGATCATATTCGACTTTCGATACCGCACGCGCGATACCGTAACTCCGTGTTAAAGGTATTGATTTTGCAATAAACGTCCTCGGACTCGCGTTTCCTTTGCACACAGTCGACCGGCGGAATTATTGACTCTTTGCGGGACGATATTGCTCGAATCGGATATATTCCCCGGCACGTAATTTCTCGTTCATAAAAGCTTATCGATAATGACAAGCGCGATGTGACAAGGACGGTCCATCCTAATAAATAATTAACATTTTCAAAGGAACACTTTTCCAGTCGCGAGCTGTCGACTCCGGGGATATTCAGCTCATTGAAACTTCTCCCTTTGAAATTTCTCCCTTCATAACGTTCAAATGCAATAAATAGACGAAGACTTCGCGTTGACTTGTATATAATCATAAATTAATCGTCATTCAGCACGATTGTATAATAATAAAAATTAGATTGGAAAATTAATATCTGTCGTAATTATAAAACTCACGAATATGGAAACGTCACTTTTAAGTTGGAAAAAGCCGCGGTAAGTTCTCCGACACGAACAACGCGAAACCATTTCCCATTTCTCGGGGCAAGACAATAACGAACTACATTTATCCTCGCTGCAGTCACTTGCTTATCCCAAAGGACGGCCGAATGACATCGCCATTCATCCGGTTCCCGGGGGATACTTTGAAAGCAATACTCTGGCACCCGCTACCGTGCGGACGAGCTACCATCTCTCTCGTGGCATATGTGACTTCTGGAACTCGCGATATATCGAGGCGAGAAAAGTCACGCGCTTAGCCATTGACTTCTCCAAGAGACTAGTGTTGCTCGTACAGTTACTGTGATTTATCATATTTCCCTGATTTGTTCCTTAATTATAATCTAATCTTATTCATACAAAATTAATTACAATCTCATATGTACGTGCGTTGCATTGAGAAAAACATTTTTGGTACTCGTGACTGTAATTACATATCATGATGATAAATAATTATCATTATTACTACAATAATATTAGTAATAATCACCATATGTATAGTTCTATTACAAAATATGCATAGTTTGCAACCAAAAGTTACTATACAGGGTGGGGAAAAAGTATGGAAGCAAACAATTATTTCCGAAACTATTCATTTTTCGACAAAATGTCTTAGACATAATTTTTATGGTATGAAAAGATAAAAATAGTTTTAATTATTATATTTTATAATCATTTTTGAGACAATCATATAAAATAATAATGTCAGTAGCTATAATTATAGTCATTTTCAATCGCTAATGTATATTTATTGAAAATTATACATATAATTATTATTAATATTATTATTAATATTATAGCAGAGCAGTAACCACAATTACAGTGACATATAATAATTGTAATCACAAACATAGAAATTTTTTCTCACAGTGTCTACACAGTAAAAAATCGTGCGTCCATATGTAGAATCTTGTAGAATTTTTCTTGTGTTACCACATTTTAATCATTACGTCAATGTAAAATCAACATACAACTGATATGTTATTATTTTTGTAATATTTTGATGTGTGTTAGATTCACGTCACCTTTCTAACTTAACAATTGCGTATGTCAATTAAAAATGTAATATTATTTTGAGTGTTTTTAATACAATTGTTACAATTAATCTACATATCCCAAAGTCAATTTAATATCTAAGAATTTTTTCATTCACATTATACGAACAAAAATGTTTTATTAACATTTTCTTACGAGTTACTGCAACTACTCTTCTATGTACTCTACTTATTTTATATGTTAGTTTTAAATCATCCCTAAAGTCAAAATAACAAATATAAATGTAAAGTATTGTGTCACTTATTTAACATTACTAGTTCGTTAATAAATAACACAAGACG
Source organism: Trachymyrmex cornetzi (assembly GCF_001594075.2). NCBI lineage: Eukaryota > Metazoa > Arthropoda > Insecta > Hymenoptera > Formicidae > Trachymyrmex > Trachymyrmex cornetzi. Next base: position 682,537 of record NW_017298310.1, read on the forward strand.
AATGAGTTACTTTAACTTAAAATTTAGAGTGGATCTCCTGGGATATGTAAAAAATGTTAAAATTAACATTTTCTTTTTTACCGTGTACGTGTGCGGGCGTATATTTATTGTATTTTCTTGTGTTTAGAGGAAGGTCACCGATACCGACATACCACTTTGTTTTCAGACAATATTTCTTAAACAAAAGGTAAAAATACAACTTCAAAAACATCAATACAAAGTAAAAAGTGTCTTCTATCAGATAGTATAAGCAATTTGTATAATACTGTTTGCAATTTTGCAATAATTAAGTTTTTCGTAAGTTATGCAAAAATGAGCGTCTGACAAAATGGGCTCCAAAAGTGACACAGTAGGCAGTAATGCTACGTATTCCTATTCTATTTCTTTTACAGGAATTATCTGTATAAAGTACCTATAAGTGAATGTATATGAGATTTTTCAGAATCATTTTACTTCGTTATAAAACATTTTTATTGAATTATATGCATATTTATTTTATGCTGTTCTACAAGCTGCAAATATGTAACGCGATAGTTTTTCTAGAGTTGTTCCATATATGCATGATTACCTTCAGCTCCAATAGACTTATTTGACACTATAAAGCAACATTATGAAGATTAAGTAGCTCATGGTCTGTTTTACGGACAGGTATGTCGGTTTACGCTGCACCCCAATTTTAAATTAAAAATCGTATTATGAAAAGACTAAGAGAAAAAAATAATATAAATAAAACTTATTTCGGAAACTACAAGTATTTAAAATGACGTAATATTATCAATAATATAGTCACTATTATTTAAACCTCACAATTTGCAAAAGAAAATCGTAAGAATTTTATTCTCGCATTTGTAGATTTCGTTTTTAGCTGATTTAATATAGAAACAAGCCACAAACATACGAATTATGAGTTTGTACTTCTTTAATTAGCTAAACAGATCATGATTTTATTAGTATTAATAAAGTGCAATAGTTAGTGTCCGAAAAATAAGGGGATGTCACTTTAGGAGACCTATGTCAGTATCAGCGACTTTCCTCTACTTAAATCTTGTAAAAATTTCCTAAAAATTCCCAGATTATCTCTCTCAAAGTATTTTTGTTCAAGATTATAGGTAATATTAACAAATTTCTTAATACCACTTTGAGATAAATTGGAATGGAATTAAGACAAACAAACTACATACTGAAAATTAGTAGAAAACAGAGATTCCATTAAACTATATCTATCATTTTCTATAACTGGAACCGTGAAATTTATTGGACAGTGTAGAGGAGACTCACTAAAATATAATATCAGTGAGTTACTCTATTTTGCTAACTATTGTCTTCTATACTGTCACCTTGATGATTTTATAAAAACTCGCAAGCATACAAGAATGTGTACTATATTTATTACTATATTTATTATCAACATTTTGCATTACCAATAAAAAATGATTAAAGAAAAAGTGTTTTTGAAAAGAGACAGAATTTAAATCTAAAATTCCAAAAATTTTCCTAAATATCGATAAAACTTCATAAAAATCTTTGATTTTTAAGAATAAAAAGGAATTCTCCTAACAGGTTTTTCCAGGTAATAAATATGCTAATTGTAATTGCAGAGATAGGCCTCAAAGCAGTAGTTTTGTTGACGCCTTATCTTTTGATTGTACTACTCTATTCTCTAACACATAATTTGCCGTCATTTAATGCTGTATACCTTATCAGTGTTGTACAATAGCAATAAAGATGATTTGTTCTCTTAACTATAATCTAATACAAACAAGTGCAAAATTCACATTGCTCTTATATGATCACTTTTTAATTACGCTGATAATTCGATAAATATCATGTATTCGATAAATATCAAATACACCCGAGATAGATGAGGTTTTGCTACAGTATTCTCATGGCATATAGGAGAATCGCGAAAATATTTTTATTCCACCTAATTTTGGTTTTTATAAATAAAACGACATTATCGAAAAAATGTTTCGAGAGATATTAGCCATTTTCACATTAATGATTTTACATCGCGATTCCGGAACTCAAATAATCGAAAGAAGTTTGTCGGATCATCGGTAACACGACTACGATAATCCATGAAACGATCGCGCGCGAGACTAGGTAGTTCTCCTTTTTTGCGGCCCCGAAAATTCGCACTCATCGACGAAAGGTCGTGTCCCATAAAATTTCCGGCAGTGGCAATCGAAAGGACCCTTCAGCCTAGAAACGAGCAGTTACCTGAAGCAGTTAAGTTAAATGCCTGTTAGCAGACGTTAACTGCCCGGCGCTATGGGTTCTATTCCGTGGACGATTGCAATTTTAATCGCCTCTTCATTATGATTAAATTTAAATCGACCGTGTGCAGTCTAATAAAGCTCGTTCTATTCAGCGCCGCTCTCTCGAAACAGAAAATGTCTCCTGGGCGGATTAAAATACGCGTAATTAAAACCGTAAAGTGCTGATATGCCGCCCGAAATAAACTGTCGGCTTAGTAATAAATGTCCGGCTGAAAAAAGCTTTTCGTCTCAAAATCTCTTTTCTTCTCTCTCTCTCCCCCCCCCTCTCTCTCTCTCTCTCTCATTGCGGTCTCTCAAATGATTGGACTTTATTTGAAGCATCGAGCACAGAGAATTAATATTCGGGATATGATTGACGGTAAGGAATAATGCCGCTCGCGCGTTCTAAAACCGTGCACATCGCATGAAAAAAAGCCGTTGACCCCGTGCGTCAATCGTGAATTCCCACTGCAACCTGCGGCAGACCCGCATTATTTCGCGTTTTAACACCGCGCGAAATAATGCATAATCATCAAACGACGCGCTTCCATTGAGAAATAATATTCTAAATATTATCGCGAGAGGGTGAGAAGAGAGATCTGCAAAGCAAACACACGCTTTTCATTGATTTCCATAAATTTCCATCAATGTCTTATACTTCTTTCTTGCTCCGAATACAGTAAGGATCTATCATGGGACACTGATAGCTTAAACCGCGAGCTTGTAGGTTCTCAATCGTTGCAAACGTTCGCGAATAATTTTACTAAAAGATATTAGAAGACCGTAGTCATAAAAAGAAACTTCTAAATCTGATAATATCTTAATATATTCAGAATTTTCTATGAATTTAAACCTAGAAGCTTAAAGAATCCAGATTTTGTGAAAATTTGGAAGGGAAAAGCTACATTACATTTAGATTACATTGATAGTCACATCATAGTGTCTGTTTTTATTTAAACAATTTTTCGCACTTTCTAATGTAGATTAATTTTAATCTCCATTCAGCTTACTCTTCATCCTTTTCTAAATTCTTATAACAGAAAAAATGTGAAGAATAAGTTGAATCGAGATTAAAGTTAATCTACATTAGTAGAAACAGGCATTAATCATTTCAAGTGTATTTTATATTAAACTTGCAATGTTAAATAAATTTATAATGTCAAATTACGTCAAATTATACCCAATAAGTTATTTTTATCGTTTCTATAGATCGCCGCTGTTCCTACTCAATATACCTCATTATTTTAACTAAAACAGTAGAGTTAAACAATTTAATTTAAGAAAATGTACCAAATTTGATTCAAATTTAGTTTATTATTTACTAAGTGCATACATTAACATAAACTTTGTTTATTTTGATACTAACTACAGAAATAGATCGATTTACATATTGACATATACGGAAGTTAAAAATAACAAAATGTTATTTAACTCGAGGGATTGGATTACCATTGCTCCTTTGATATCTATAACAGTGTAGATTAACCATTCATTGCCACTACGGGTTAAAATGACCCGTAATCCGAATTTCGGACTGTGTAACTTTACGTCGTAATCGAGTTTTATGCGATATCAATCAAAAGTTTGAAGTCTCCTCTGTCGGTTGAGACACTATTCAAAAACGTGTCAGTACGTATGTGGCAGCTGTTTAAAGAGAAAATAATACTTCTTTACATGTCGGAAAAAAAATTGTTTATGTACGCCCTAGTACATACTTTTATCTGAAAGTACTACATTTTAGAAGTACCACCCTAAAATTTGAACTAAAAAAAATTAAAAAATGAACAAGTTATGATTTTTTATCTTATAGTTCACTTTTCTTATGTGTACTTGTACGCCTTCAAGAATTTTTTCAACATATTGTTATTTGATTCGTAATATATATTCCCCCCACATAATTGAAAGTATTTATTTTTTTTTATTCGTATCGACGGATAGTTTTAAAATGGCAGCATTAATCGGCGAATTTGATCCAGTGTGATAACTATGAACTCTATAAAAGTGTAACAACGAAGGATTCATAAATGATATCGTTCGCGATATTGAATGGAGGATAACTAAAAATATAAAAAATTACATTAAAAAAATACAAAATTAATCCACATAATCATTTTTTTTCTTTACACATTGCGAGAATATCGTATTGCCTGTATTTTTGCCCAACAAAAATTATTAATCACAAGGGGCTTTAATAAATTATTTTTCGCACTTATAAAAAACAGTCGTCGCACGCACGTCAAATGCAAGAGCCGCACGACTATTTCGATGCAGCCGGAGGAGGAAGTTGGTTGCACTTAGCGACACCGCTCCACAAACCGGGTAACGCGCCGGGGAGGATATGAGAGTACGTGAATTACCCTTTTTTATTCGAAAATGATAAAACTCGGTCTAATGTAAAATTCATTATGTCCATTACGACTAATTAAGCGGAGCGAACACTCACCAAAAATCCGTGCATTTTTCAGCGATAAAGTCGGCGGCTCTTAATTATTTTATTTCGGACAAACGCGCAAATCCTCGGTAATTCGCTATATTCTGTGTTCTATACACATAGGTCAAATCTCGCGGTGCTATCGCAGGAATGTGCGTATCGCCGATACGCGTCTTAGGACAATACATATCGTCGCGCTAACGAGTTCGCAACGCAACAATAATTGCATTAAGACGTTAATTAAATGTTACACATAATTTCAAATAGCTGCATAATGCCACTTCGAAGTAATTGTTGTTTGTACAGCAGTTCTCACGATGCGTTACCCATGCAATTTAATAGTTGTTCATTAACGAGAATTAGAGATGGAGCAGCAATTACGCCTCTCTTCGTGCGATAATAAATTACAAATCGATGAACCGTAATATTTCATTACGCCAGCCCAAGTATTTTGTTGCTAATCAGAGATGCTTCCCATTGTTCCGCCGCATTGTGCTCGATCGGAAAAATGGTGACTGATTAATCTCTCCGTGCGACCGTTCGCTCTACCAGCAGTACGTGTGTGCGTGCGTGCGTGCGTGCGTGCGTGCGTGCGTGCGTGCGTGCGTGCGTGTGTGTGTGTGTGTGAGAGTGCCGTTTGCATTCGAAATATCTCTATCGCATGCTGTATCGATCGAATTTTGAGTGCAACGAGTTATAACGATAAATAGTTTTCTTTTCGTTTAGAAATTAATATAAACGCATATTCTGTGTAATAACATTGCGAAATATGCTTCAATTTTTCTTAATAATAAAGCAAACGTCATCTAATATTGGAATATTTTAAACGCAAAAATGTATACAGTTTATGCATTTTTGCTTGTTTATATAATACTATGAATATCCCACTCGTTACATTTCACTTGTTTATACTATAAACAAATGAAACTTAGATCAATAAGAATAAATTAAATGAAAAAAATTCAATATCAAAAATATACATAGGCTCGAAAGGTTATTTAATTAAATCGTTATAATAAAATTTACAAAAGAGAGAGCAAACGTGTAAAGAATGATTAGATAAGCAGTATCAATGAAAGAGCGAAGCAATTCTTGTATAACTATCGCAGTTATTAGAGGGACAGGGAGGGAAGAACTGCCACGTTATTATGTACAACGCATTCGTAGGGAGCAATTTTCTACCCATTAATGCAACGATTATACAACAGAGCTGTTTACGCTTGCTATATCAATGATGTGGAGTATTATAATTTATGTTGCATACAATGTAGGATTGTAAAAACGGACGGAATCCGTTCGTGGACGAGAATTTCTTCCGATTTGGATCACTCGATATTTAATTTCTCGCGAATCATATTTATCACAAAACGATCTCTCTCTCTCTCTCTCTCTCTCTCTCTCTCTTACACAGAAGTCAGTATTAATTAGTAGACATGTTCGAGATGTTTTAATCCCTAAACAATTTGTAATTTGACATACGTGCGCATACATGAAAAAAAAAGTTGCAATTACCATAATTTAGTTATTTTCGGTGTCAATTCTATATTTTTGGTAGAACTATAAATATAATTATTATAGTAATAATAATTATAAAACTTGTTTATAGTATAAACAAGTGAAATGTAACGAGTGGAATGTTTATATAGTATTATATAAAGAAGCAAAAATGTATAAATTTTTACATTTTTGCGTTTGAAAATATTCAAATACTAGATAACGTTTACTTTGTTATTAAGAAAAATTGAAGCATATTTCGCAATGTTATTGCACAGAATATGCGTTTATATTAATTTCTAAACGAAAAGAAAACTATTTGTCGTTATAACTCGTTGCACTGAAAAAATAATTATAAATTGTAGTAATAATAATTATAAAAATAGAGCTATTAACCATATTTAACCATGCAATCACAATACCGAATATTTTTCTCTCAGAATACTTTTGAAATTTTTAAACATACGTAGACTCATATAATAATTAAAGGGAAACGGACAGTTACTTAGATATCCCCCAGAACGTGAGATGAGGTGGCCGCGTGCTGCAGTAAGGGGATGACGCTGCGCATCATCGAGATCTTTTCTATTCAAGTTCATTACTGCGAAATAATCGGCATGGTATGTAATCGGCAGTCAGAGCGGAAGTAATAAAAGGGAGGGAAAATAAAAAAAAAAGGATAACTCGGCCGTCCTTAAAACATGCGATGGATCCGCCATGGCAAGTCAAGAAACCTTTGATAGCAACGCTCGATAGTATAGCGATGCTGAGCGCCGGCGCCTTTCCCTCGCAGCCCCATTGGTGCCGAAGGCCCTCTCCACACGAGTGCCCGCCGCCGGGTTTCCTTGGAAACGCTTCGTTCACGCTGATGTCTACCCTCGCCCACAGAAAACCTCTTTCAATTAGGCAGCCTGCCGCCCGACAGACCCACGAATCCCGGTCCGTTTTCTCTCCCGTTCCCTTTACTTTCTCTCTTCCTTTTTTCTTCTTCCATCTTTTTTTTTTAATTTCCTCTCGCTTGACGTTTCCCGCTTCGCCGAAACGGACACGCGCCACTATATAGAGTCCGAGGTAAAGAAGTCACCGAGTACCACGGGTGACTTTGAAATCACTAATTTGTTAAACAATCGGAAAGTGCGCGCCAAGGTCAATATGTCACGCGAGTCTGCACGGAAAGAACGATTTTTCTGATATTCCAAAATTTAATTAAATATAGCTGTACAAATATATTTTCGTTAGTCTCATCTTAATAAATAGAACGCTCAAACATAATGAACAATGTGGCAAAAAGTTTTGATATTCTAATAATCAACCGCGTATCTGTAGTTATTTTGATGGTCCCAAATACACACACACAATTATTTTCATCAAATCTATCTACCTAAATTTTTAGATAGACAACAAAAAAATCTTTCTTTCTATGCGACATGATGAAACGATTTACGAGTCGAGAAGCAGACATTGCAATAGAAAAAAATATCGAATTCTTAAAAATATATATTATGGAATAAGTACGGGATATCGAAAAAACGATATCGGAATGAGATTATTAGGATGTGGAAAAATAATTTATAAGCGACGCAAATGAAAGTTGACGAATCGCTGCAAACTTCGAGGTATATTTCAACTGATTGCAGAAGCTTTTCTTTCTTACGTAACTATAATAAGATTATCTCGATTGTAAAGTAGTCTTGAAGTACTCTTAATCGACGATATCTAGATAACTGTTCCCGCCATGCAGACAGACAGACCGACAGACAGACAGACAGACAAACAGATTTGGTTACACAGCGTACAAGTACGGGAATACGCGTCATATCCGGCCAATCGCATGTGCGAATTTATATACGCGCACGCGAGGGGGAGCGTGGCTGATTGGTATGCGGCACAACGCCCGGCTTGACTGACGCCTCCAAGTTGCGAATAAAATTTTCATGAATTTCTATTAACTCCGTTTTTCTAGACGTGCCCCGGAGACTTAAAAAAGTTCTGTCAGCTGATAGCCCGCGGGGAGGTCGAAATCTCCCTCTCGCGCTGGTCAAATCCGATCGAAAAGATCATTTTCCAGCTGCGCTGCTGTGTGCTTTTTACTTTAATTTAACGCATAAAATTATCATCAAAATGTAAAGATTAAGAGTAATTAAGTGTATAATTGATATTTAAGAATGTTATCCACATTTTAAAATTGGTTCCAATGTAATGCATTTCCTTTCGATCCTCTAACCAAGCAAAATAATATCAATATTGATTGCAAGCATAATAAATTGGAACCTTAGTTCATAATTTTCTCTATTAATTTTCATCACTTTTAGTCACTGCTCTTTATTGTTCTGAGTTTTATTATTGCGTAAAATTTTTCATTTTAAAGAAAATAATGCTCCTCCGTTTTCAAAAGTAACAAAAAGAGTTTTTCATGAAAAACAACGACTATTTTTCAACTTGACAGATAATTAATAACTATAACTAAATATCAGCAAAAGAATATGTTCCTAACACGACCAAATGTCATTTTTGTCACTTTCATTTTATAACTTTTAAAAAACATCCTTTTTAAGCTGTGTGACAACCTTAATGATTTTTTTAGCCTTTTAAATTGTGATCACGATTTTGATTATAAAATTAAGTTTACTTTTAATAATTTTGATAGGGTAATGTTTATTTAACTCGTTCATGGTAATAACTTGAAAATCGGTTTTTTTGGTTGTATTCCATTTGAAGTAAGGTAGCAATATCGTATGCTAACTTTCCTTTCAGATCTTTAATCAAATACGCGCTAATAATGCGCCCAACAATCGAACGAAGAGGTCGATAAACTCTTAGATAAATAAAACAGAGAAATTCAAGCCTTTTCGTTTCATAAATTCTGAGATTTCCGTCAGTTTCGTATTTAGATAAACTGCGGAAATCACGAATGTATTCTTGCTGTCAAAAACATATCATACTCGTTAAATTATAATGCGGAAGATGCCTCGATTTACTGTGTCTTTTTTAATTTGATCCAACGTATCCAACGATTGTTGACGCGTCTATTTTTAATTTTTGTCATTAATATGCGCTATTTTTGATTCGTTACACCTCTGCATATTAAGACAGTATAATTAAAAAATTCTCTCTTATAAATCATTCCTCTAAAAATGTTATTCCTAAAATAAAACTTATCTCTGAATTACATGTTAAACAATAACTAGTTTAAACTGTAATTACGATAATTGATAATAAATCCATATATACACGGAAAGAACGATTTTGCTGAAATATCCACAATTTTGCTGGAGATACAGATCTAAAAATAATTTTGTTGGACCATCAAAATAATTATGTAGAAATCTAAAAAAATAATGATACAAAAATTTTTTATATTCTAGAAATTAGTTTAAATTTCTAATAAAACTATTTTTAGATCTGTATATCCAGTAAAATTTTAGATCTTTCAGCAAAATCGTTCTTTCTATATAAGGTGACTCGAGAAGAAATATCACAAGGAGGAAGACGTATTTTGTTTATAGCTTTTTTTTTTCATAAAACGCGCGTTCAACATTCTAACTGTGCACAAGCGTGTGATAAACAGCGCAATTATCGACGGAAAATGTTCGTGCATCAACATCGAAAAAGATTTGACGAAATACAGCTTACTGTAAAACCGAGCAAATATAATATATGATTTTGATTAGTATTTCTTAGTAGTCATATGACTGGTATAAGTTATATAATTTGTAATAGTTTTATATGCATGAATGTTACAATGACATCTTCCTGTTACACTTGAGGGAAGATAACAATAAATACAAAACATGATTTTTCCTAATTAATACCAACATTAAAATAATTACATGAATTAAAATTTGGAATGCTTTATATATAGTTCAAATTACTTTAAGTTAATCAAATGCTGTTTAAAAACGAATAATAACTACAGATAAGTAAAACATGCAAGTTTATTGCGTCATATCATTTAATTGTTTATGACATTCTATCCGTATGTATAAGAGCAAGATGTCACTTTTCCAGGATATGATATATCAATTTTTTCCAAAATATCAAAAACATTAGAGTAAACTAGGGTATTACGCCCATACGGAAAAGATGGCCATAGGCCATAATTTCTCCAATAATTAATAAATAGTGCATTTTTATAGTCATTCTTAAAGATAATCAATATTTACAGTAGTTCATATGAGTACACTATTCAAAATAACAATATTATAAATATTATCTAATATTTTTTCTTTCGACTATCTGCAAAGTTTTGCACGCGTCTGCTAAAAACTGTTATAATGTCTAATAAATTACAGTTAAGCTGCCATAATCAACATTACATACACAATAAAGGTACGTAAATTGCAATGTGACCTATAATTAATACTTTTATTTTCACTATTTATTTATAAATACTATGGCTATCTTTCTTAATGTCATGGCCATCTTTTCCCTAAAAATCCAATTAAGATGGCCAATGCATACTTTGTAATATTTTGATAAAATTAAAGTTCTGTTAAGTATTTTCTCTTTAATTTCGATAGTAGTTGTTACTTTAAGCTTCAGTGAAAGTAATATCCCAAATATTGTTAAAAAGTAACAAGAATAAATGTATGTTTTTTGCATTTTAAAAAACTATGGCCATTATACCCGAGTTTACCCTAATCTGTATAAACAAAAAAGGTCTCTAGAATATAAATATTTTTTCGTAACTGAGTTCAATGACATTGAGAAGTTATATGACAATAAGAATAAAGGCTTAAATGGCGTCTTCTCCCAAGTTACCTTACATCTTTTATGTCTTTGTATTGAAAAGACTTTAATAGATTGATACGTGAGAGAATAGCTTTTGAGGGAATCGTGGTTGAAATTTCTGGATCTTTGATCTCGGAATTCCTGATGCCAGAGACAGGACTTGCGAGCTCCCGCAAAGTTTCGCGGTCGCCTTGCAACCAAGTGGAACCCACCAAAATTCGGAACCCCGCAGGGCGAAGGCTTAGCTACTGCTCCAAGTTTCACTTTAATCCAAAAAGCCGCGGTAGGCCGGCACAATTGATTCTACCAAAGTTCCGGTACTACTTGAGTATACATTTCTGAGGATAGCCGCGAGATTACCGTATGGTGACAATTTATGGTATCTTTAACGCCTTAACATTTCTCACATATTATACGTCCGTGTCACCAAATTTTTACAGTCGGAGACATTATCTCTCTTTTTATATTTATAAATTTTTATGAAACTATATGTTCTTTGGGTCTCACATTGCTGCGTTCGGCGTATTATTATTTTGCTCATGCAAAAATTCATATTTTATGTAATAATGTATATAACAATAATAAATCATTACAGAATAACTGAGACACTTGTATAAATAAATCGGTCATTGGACAAAGCGCATGTGTTACAAGAAATTAAATCTAGTTTTCTGATGGGCAAAAAAAAATTAATAATAAAATGAGTTAATCAAGGCATGTATAAGAGTCAAGTACAGAAATTGATGCGCAAAAACAAATAAGAAATTTAATGCTATAAGGTTTCAATTATACATAACATTACATACTACATTAAAACTTTCAAATCAATTACATGTTTTGGCTACATTTTCGAGTCATCTTCAAATCTTAGAAACACTTTTGCATGAAAGATAATTAATTTTTCTGATGAGTCGAATAATAAAAAGTTTGAACAATGTCCTCTTTTTATGCAATGACCAATTTAAATAAGCGTCCAATCGTAGTTTGCTGATTTGTAACTATTTTAACGTGCATAACAGAAGCCCGTACGTAATTCTGACACAATGTGAAGTCACGCGATAGGTTCTCTAGCACACGTTGAAATTAATCATTTCATGCCATTGGCAGTGTGTACATTTTGACCACACCTACCTGAACGCGACTTTCCGTGAGGCCGATCCTTAGTGCTATTTCCTCCCTCAGGAAAATATCCGGGTAGTGAGTTTTGCCGAAACACCTTTCGAGCTCGTTGAGCTGAGCTGGGGTGAAACGTGTCCGATGTCGCTTTTGCTTCGCAGGTTTATCATCACCTTGCCCGATCGCCCCCGCGCTACCTAAAATGCAGAGAGCATGGTTAAATAACGTAAAGTATTGAATTTTCTCCAGTTACTTTTAGTTCTACTTGTCAATCGAAAAGATACAGCCTTGGCCATAAGTATAAAGCACTTTCAAATTATTCCCTCAAAAGAGTACTAACAATAATAAAAGTCAAAAGAAGAATAAAATAATTCAATTGCTGTAGAAATAAAATGTATTTCAATAAAAATAGTTTTTATTTTTTATTATGTACAAAACGTTCGCGTCAAACTTTCAGGATGCTTTATATACTTATGGCTAAGGCTATATTTAAAAGATAAAATCAGATTTTCTCTGCTCCATATCTTCTACATTTTGAAAAATGGAAAATGAAATGTACGTTGTGTACACTCTATTTATTCAAAATTAATTGATATAAAAATATCATATATATAAAAAAAGTGTCGTGTGTGAAATCGATCAGAACAAGTATAATATCAATAAGGTTTTTCCTTCTTTACAGATCGCAGTGTAATATTATCAAGATATTTATTTAATGGACAGTTATCAATTTTATTTCAATTTCAATAATATTGTTAATAAATATCTTAGATTAATATTTATATTCAAAGCTAATGGTAAAATATTTCCATTAATATTATATAAGATAACTACGCTTATTAAATTTAACATGTGCCGCACATCGATCAATATCTAAATTTTAAACTAATTGTATTTAATGCGCGTTTTAATCAACATTTTCATTTCTAAGTTTTATTTATATAACTTCAATGTTAACGTGACGTGTGAAAATGACATGGTCAATTTAACATCAAATCCGGAGTAATAATTTTGAAAATTTAATTTATTGATATTTTAATTTAAGATATTGTTCTGCACTGAAAAAATTTCTAAATCTTAATTGATCTATTTTTATGAGAGAGAGAGAGAGACATATATAATCTATTTTTTTATAATACTAATTCTAAAGATTTGAGCACAGAAATAAATATTTACTCCATAAAAAAATAATGAAATCAAATTAATAAGTCTTGTACTAAATAAATACATGTTTACATTTAATATTATTTAAATAAATATTTATAACAAATATATATTATAAATTTAGTGTACATATATATATTTTTTTGGTGTAAGTGTTATTATCAAATAAGAGTTTCTAAATCAGTATATTTGCGTGATTGTACTTTGGCTTTAAATAGTTTTGAATTGTTAATAAATTTAACTTGTCTTAAGTTATATTAAATTTACGTTTCGACACTTTTATTGCAATTTATTATGCGTGATGATTACGAAATATAAATTGACGATTAAATAAATATCGCGTTATATCTTTTTCAATCTATTTAAACACTTCTCCCAAATGATATAAAAATATGCTATTGCACTCAACAAAGTGCAGGTTTCGCCTTCTAACTCATAATGAAAACATCGCACAATCCGTTCTGGGAATATATCATACACTTATTGCAGTTGCTCATGTTGTATTCGTGGAAAATCGATGCGATTCATCTTTCCATTTACCATTATAATCCAGCTAGTTAAATGAGCAGGTGAAATCTGTCAATCGTTCACAATCGTGAATCATTCACGATTTCGATACTATCTTAAAACGTAAATAAAAGACGCATCTATAAAGTAATAAATGCAGTTAAATTCTTCATGTTGAATTCCTTTTATTTATTCACTCCTTTTTAGCGTCATGACACTATTCTATTATCAAAATTGTGAGATAGAAGGTTAAGAATATATTAGGTCTCTCTCTGCAAAAATTGACTGGAATGAAAAATTTTAATCTTCCATATAAAAATGAATATTATACACATATATGAAACAATTTAACGTATCAATATTTATATTGAACAATACAACTTCATAATTTGAATGAAAATTGTCTCATTTCATCTTAATTATTTTTTCAAAACACACATCTGCTTCTCAATGAAATAATTTCTTATCGAGAGATTCTAAATTGCAGCGCCAAACTATACTATTATACTTTCAACAACAATATAGAGAAATTTTCATAATTAAATGTTGTTATTAAAAGATACACGTAATACATCCTTAAGCTCGTGATTCGCATTAATCGTTTCTCGTGTCTCTTGACTGAAGAAAATGAAAGGTTTTGCAGCGCGAGCTTACGTACCTGCGCCGGGCATAGTCATGATCAGTTCCTGATGAAGCGTGAGGCCACCACCCGCGGACAGACCGGAGCCCAGATTCACACCCAGCACGCCGTGCTCCTTCTCGTACCGCTTCAGATCTTGTGCATCCTTCACTCCTACGTGCCAGCGTGCAGCGAGGAGATGGGTAAGAAGTCAGAGAAAAAAAGAAGATACGCCGCTTCAGTTTTCTCCCGTCTTTTTTCTTTTTGCCGGGCTTCCTCGTGCTCCGCACATGCCTCTCGCTCGCCCGCCCCACGCGCCCGCTCTACGTAGTTTAAATTTGTATAGGAGCAGAAGCTGGCCGAGGGGTGTACGGATCACTTAGCGAGGAGGTGCGAGAATCGTCACCGTATACTCCGGACTTCTAAGCGCGCAAACATACGTCTCAATACGCACTCGTTTGCAAGTAGATGTACGCATACGCGTCGTTGTATCGCGCGCGCGCGCGCGGAGGGTGTCCATCTCAGATCGGAACACCTACACTACTCTATGTGTCAGTCAGATCGCAGGTATCGCACGTCGTTGTGCATTGTCAAAGATGCTTACGTAATGAGGTAAACTAGTTTAGTCAGGTACAATCACAACGTACGACGCGTCTTCTGCGTCGATCAAGGAGGAAAAGACCACTGTTAAAAATTTCCACCCACGCGGAGAACGACAAACGCGCAGTGGAATAAATGTGATGGAATAAATGCGATGTTACGCGAAAAATATAGAAAAGATTTGAAACACTGTAACAACTCGTATGTAAAACGGTTATTATTAGTTTTGACATTTATATTGACGTTTTATATACCTACGTGATAAGTTTTTCGTAAAATTAGACGTTTGATGCAAAGGTTTTTTTTTTATTGACTAAACGATCTTAAAGTCGTACTTTTTCTAAATTTCTGTGTAATGTTTAAATGTTAATATTTAAAAAAAAAAACAATAAAAAGTATTATCGTTTACTGTATATGAAAAAGAAATTTCCTGGAAGATCTTTTCGCTGCATTTTATACAAATTCGTTATTTAATAATTTGATTTAAATATTCATACTTTCAATGATAAAATAAATGCAGAATAGAATATGTAAAATATTCTATCAGTTTCGTTTGTGTGCCCATAGATATGAAGTTTATAGAGTTGCCGAGAATCACAATATTGAATTACCAAGCCATCGTGTAGTAAAACTTAACTGAATGAATATCTTTATATGAATGAATTTTATGACAAGTCATTTTATGATAGATCTTTTTATTCGCGTTATAGAACTTAATGATTTTATTTTATCATATACAATTTGATGGTCCCGGTATTTATAAGCCTTCTTATTTCATAAGAATTCGAATTCTTATACGGATTTATTTTTTATCTTCCTCGAGATTCTCCGAATATAACAATGATAAATTCTGTTATAATACAAATATCGCGCGTAATCCCAACGTGAATCACAAAGTATCGTATAATACATCTCCTAAAAGAAAACAAATCTTCTTCAACATTTACTTTGCGTAATTGCCCGTATTATTTCGAGATAATTTCCCTCTAGTTAAAGATTATTTAATTCCGCATTAATTGACCGGATTATCGAAGATAATAATCAAATTAAAACGCTAATCACCAAAGGATCGCGTGGGATGTAACTAAGTATTCGTTCTACACGTGTATTTTTTCGCTCATGGAGTATCGCGGTAATTCAGGATACGTGAAGCGGCTGTAGAAAAAAAAAACGAAATTTTTATAACGCTCGGCCGCGCGTTTATCGACATTTGAAAACCTCATGATTGACAGCCACCCGTTTGAAACGTCTGAATAATAAAGTCATAAATCACATTACTATTCGGAAATGTCGTGACAGACGTATTTATCCGCGTGTCACGCTTGCGAGCTATACCCGCGTTGTCTCAACGGATTGGCCGATGCACCAAATGCAATTAACGTATATCATAAAAAATTTTAACGGACACACTTTAAGTGCGGCGAGATATGCGCAACGTTCCCAAATCTCATTTTTTGATCAATTGAAGGGTGGTAATTGAAGACGTATCGACGTAGTCTGCGAATCGGCCGGCCGTTAGTAAGTATATGTTTGATCTTATTTGACGGAAGACGGATATAAAGTGCAATTTATGAGAAGCAAGTCCGACGTCGGTGTGACGTCCATCACGTTCCCGTAAACTCAAGTATAATTACTCCGGACGACGATTACGATTGTTTGCACGCGAAATCGAGATCCTATCAGAATAAACAAATAAATAATTTCAAAAGAAATCCTTTCGCCATTCGTATGCGTTGCCGTGGCTATTCAGTTCATTCGATAATCGCAGTAACGTTAAGTTAAAATTGAACGAGAAACAAGTGTTTAAATCGCATGGTGACAGAGTAAATATGATGGAAAAAAATCAACGTTTAACGTGAAAAAAATAGAGCTATAACTTTCTTTTAATCCAGTTAACGTGTAGCGCTTTACTCAGTTCTCGCCACCTGCAACATTCTAACTCTCTAAACCGTTCCTCAACTTCTCGCGTAATGTAATCAGTGTTGAGGTAATTAAGATCATCAAACTCGAGAAGCGGCTTTCTTGAGATGGAGATCGAAGACGTGCAACGTCACGTGTTACCGGCACATCTCACTATTCTTTCGTGCGATTTTCCATCCTGAATTTCTCTACCTGACAATTTTTTCATTTATAATTCTAAAAAAATAAACCTGTTGCAAAAAAATTTTCCTAACTCAGAAATTTTTATAAATTACGATCTTGCTTTAATTAAAGAAAACATTATAGATACCTTATATGCAATATAAAAGTAAAATAATTAATAAGATTACTTCATTCCCATACATGTACAAGATAAAACTCAATTAATTTTGTTAATTACACTAATAAATAATAAATAATTTATTATTTATAAAAATTGCGAAATATATTTTTGTATCATGATTTTATGCAAATGCCACACAAAAAGATGATCAATACATTTTATATAAAAATTAATTTAAAAAGTATATTAGTTTTTGCACATCGCAAATAATAAATGCACTTGCAAATAAAAAACTAATATACGAAATGTGATTCTATGAATATCTACAGATAAATAATTCGTAGTAACAAATTACACTTTTATATAGAAATAAAGGAGGGAGTGTGTGTGTTAATAAGATCACTTTTTTTTGTGCCTTCTAAAAATTTCCGTTAAATAATTTTTTTTGTATTGTATGCTCATTAGAAATGTAAAAAATAATCATTATATGAGGAAAAAACTCGATCCATAAAGTCTTAATTAATTATTAGTTTAGACATATCGCTATGATACTTAAATTCTAATTTTTTCATGACTAGTAAGTAAATTAATAAAATATTGTCGTTCATTATACTGCTCTACCAGCATATTAACGTCATTTTAAACTATCTATCATCCCCAAAGTGAAAATGAATACGGCTCATAGTGAAAAAATGAATTTTTTTATTACTCTTGACGAATCGGTACCCATCAAATGTTGAGGCCCACAGATAGGTGATCACTATTTGTTGCCTACAGGCTTAAGCCTCTACACCGCGTCGAGGTTGTAATCATTGTAGAGATTTTTTACTTTTATCAATTTTTGTGTTTTTTGATTTTTATTGTTTCTTCTTTCAATTTTTTTTTGAAATTGAAAATTCCATTATTGCAGTATATAGGTATCATTTGATAAGTACCCGTATGTCAAGAATAATCAAAAAGTTCATTTTTTCACTATAAGCTGTATTCATCTTCACGATAGATAATCTAAAATGACGTTAACATGATGGCAGAGCAGTATAATGAACGAAAAGATCTCATTAATTCACTTATTAGTCGTAAAAAGGGCTTAAATGCAGGTGTGAGAATGATATATCTAGATTAATAGTTAGAGTTTTATGGCTCGAGTTTTTTCTCATATAATAATTATTTCTAACATTCCTAATGATGATATAATACAAAAAAATTGTCTAATGTAAAATCGTAGCAGGCACAAAAACGACCTTATTGACCATCCTTCTATAAAAAGCATTAATTTTTGCAAGTCGTGAATAATAATTGCAGTAGTATAAATAAAAAACTGATATAAGAAATATGATTCCGTGAATATCTGTCAATATGATAAATATTTCGTAATAAATTATACGATATTAATTGCAATCCACAGTTGTGGTAGGATTATTCACAGTGGATTAGCCGAGCGAAACAGTCCCTACACGAACCGACGGGTGATGAAAATCAAATTGATTAAGAGGAATCCAGATTCATTTGGATTCATTTATCTTTTTTGTAAGCATGGAGTCAAACATACCGATATGATTAGAAATGAATTTTAGAAAAATAATTTCATAAAATAAATGAGTAAAAGTAAAAATTCGCATTAAATGGTGCAAAATATAAAATATTAACAATTGTCAAATATTAATAACACTTATTTAGCAGCATGTTATGATCCGTTTTATTAATTGTTTGCCTACTTTTCAATTCGCTATCAATAATGGACATTTAACCACTACTTTCTATATATTTTAGTCGGTGCAATTAACATACTGAGAGATGATATACGGATATTTCTGTTATAAATTTCACTGTAAACGGCAAGTAATTAACTTTAACGGAGCTATGTGACCTATAGTAATGCGCATGTGAAAGATTTAGAAGGATTTAAAATTATATATAACTAAATTTATAATCGAATCTATTTAATGAAGACCGTTTAACGCTCGATATTTCGTTCCGTTAGATTTTATTTCATCTTGAATATCTTTTACTATAATAGCACGCTTACTACAATTAGACCGGGAACACTCGTAGTACTCGTAATAATGTCTGATTAATTAACAACGTCACTTTCAATTGTGATTGTTAATTGTAGCAAACCGACATAATAATCCCACGTTACGTGAACAAAAAGCTGACACGCTAAGCTTGAAATAAACTAGCTTGCGCACTTATAAAAGCTGTGAAGAAACACGCTTCTTATGGGACACCTGATGCTACAACGGCACTCGACGCCGCGTTTAAAATCTAAGACTGAAGTATCACAAAATTTAACACTATTATATCATTATGTGCCATCACTTTCTCTCATTTCATTCTACATTCTAAGGGTACAAAAACGAAATTATAAGCGAAAGAGATGTTTAGTGTTGCTTTTTAGTATTTCATAACATCAACACAACAATGAAATGCGCTAATAATTCACTGAGAAAAATGTTTTTTAGTTATGCGAATAAAAAGTACAAATAAAATGTATTCTGTCGTACTAATCAGAATTTTGATTGTGATTAATAAATTTCTGGTTGTCTCGACTAGAACATATGATAAATTTAATTATAAGTGTCTGATTTGTACTTTTCTGGTTAAATCTACCAGAGTACCAACTTATGTAATCAGACTTTTTCTTGTTGTTATATTTGTCGCGATATAATGTTGGTCATAAGTAAAATATTCAGCACAAATAAACGCCAAATTCGCGATCGAGGCAGGACTTAATGCCTAATACGTTTGTATGAATTTTACAATATCCAGTTTATTATTATTGTTGTTATTATTCACTTGCACATTTCTTTCCAACTTGTACTGTAATTAGAAAAATTTAATATTTGTGTCGGTACCGCTTTTAATGTTATAGATGAAATAGACTGCCACTACCAAAATCGATGGATATTCTTGCGACTGGCACTTAATCCTGAAAGCCTGTATTAGATCCGAACACATGTTTTTCACACCGGTTAAAAATTTGTTTAATTCGATATACGGAACACACTGGATTGTAAATCGGAAGCGACGTGCCGTCGGCAAAACATCAATGGCTTCCGAAGAATGGCTGGTCGCAAGTTCAATGCTCATGATCGAAATGCATTTGTTATACATGATTGAGTGAAGTAATGATCTTTCAGACATTATAGAATAATTCGCGTGATTACACAGTAACATAAGAGATAACTAAAACGTGATTAATTCTTGTAATGCTAAAAATATGATTATAATAATCGATCCGATGAACGTGACCGACACATAATGACTTTAATTTTAATTCACAGTTAAAAATGGAGCAATCACAATACAGTCCATAATTGCGTGTTAAATTCATGTACGTATTCATAACCGGTCCAAAATATACACTCAATTATTCTGGAGAACATTTGAAATCATTCTTCTCAGCAGAGTTTAAAGACAATACTTGTGTGGAGAGAACTTGGATTTAAAACGCGAAGGAAACGCGTGGTGGATATCGTGAATCTCGGCCAGCTTGAGGATTTCTAAGGGAATCGGAGCTTATTCTTAACACACAAGGATTATTATAACCGACGTTCGACGGAGATTGGCGGTATTATTCGAGATCGCAAATTACAATCCGAGCACAGTTTCGTTGACGCACACTAATCAGATGGGATTTTCTGACTCAAGTGTATACGGTACTTACCGGAGATACCGTGTACGGAACCACCGGCGGTGATATTGTTGAGCATGCCGCTCAACCCCGGGAGCGTAGCTCCGATACAGCACGCGGAAGCGGAAATCCGCGCAACACCGCGAGCACCTCACCCTCAACTCTCGAGGAAGCACGGACAAGAAAAAAAACTGCGACTGGCGGCGCGACGCACGGAGCCTTTCCTGGATGAGTATTTAGGTGTACAGAGACGAGCCTGAGGACCGGCCCGTGCCTCAGGAAGGCAAACAGCGAACTGGCCGACTGCCATATCCGAACTCCCCACTCACGCCGGCTTGCCGGGTATATCGACATCCCATTCGTTTCAAAGCGTCCACCGTCGATCTCTCGCTTCAACCACCGGCTCGCGAGAGTCCCTACTACCTCGCCTTCTCCGCTGGTGGGCGTGATATTAAATCGCTCCTATCCTTCAGATCCAACACTAGAATCCAGGGAGGTAGCTAGCCGCAACAGCGCCTTTCTTCCGTGCACTCTTGCGCGCGCATTTAACCCATCGGAATTTTATTTATTCCTTTATTTTCAGCAGGAGAGTGAAATATTAATTTATTTTATATTAGAAATATTTGTCCTAGAATATTAAGATAGAATGTTAAAATAGCGATAATGAGGTGGAATTTTGAATAGTGCTGAATTAATTCATCCCCTTAAAAGAGGGAGCTATTATGTTTAGGTATATATCTTCTCGTCTGTTGAAAGTTTCAAAGTTTCCTCCTAGGAAATTCATTTAACTGTGTTAAGAGTTGCCACGATTATAACAGTGCAAAAGTTGAGTGTAACCGCGCGCTTTCACCAATCGCTCCAACAGGACACGAGATCGCTTCGACGGAAGAGTAAAAAGAAAAAGGTACGACGGCGCGCCGGTGGCGACGAACGCAGGGAGCGAACCAAGAGTCTCGGAGAACCCAGAGGTATCCCGGTCGTCGGCGGTCGTCGGATTTTCTGTCGCCCGCGCCGCGCCGCGCCGGGCCGCAATGGTTGGTAGCCATGCGAGGGTTGCCCATATCCCGAGGTAAACTCTATCCAGGTTACCGTCTCTTTCGCCGTCTCCGCTTTGTGGTAGGCGG
>NW_017298310.1:704621-720942 GCF_001594075.2 Trachymyrmex cornetzi
CGTATCACTCTATCTTCGTCTATCCCGCTCATCTCGTCTCTCGCTCCCGCATCGCGGTGTTTCACGTTCTCTCTCGCCAACGCTATATCCACGCTTTTCCACCCTCGCCTCGCTTGGGTGCGCGCGCGCGTGCTCGCTCTCTCACCGGAATCTCGCCCGGCCGCGATCTCGCTTTCTCGCTGCGGCCCGCCTTATATACGCTCTACGTCCTTTTAATTCAATAGCTACCCCTTTTTATAACGCGGCAGCCCCCGTGCAGCGCGAACGGAAGTCACGATGGCTCCTATAACGCTTCGTTTGACCCGCCAACGCGCGATCTCGCGCGATCTCGCGCGATCCTGCATGAACGGCATTCCATCCTATCTGCGACGATCACTCGGGATGCGTGTAATGCGGTAGTTTTGTAATTACGCTGGATAATGTTCATGTTAATTTATTAAAATCTCAGATTCGCTCTGAGTAGCCACGTTTGCTTTTCAGTCAGTTCACAGAAAACAGACGAAAACAATTACTTACATTTTCTATTATAGCCAATTGTATTTATTATGTATTACCTTATAAAAATGCACGACTTATTCGTTATTTACTCGCACACATCTAAAATGATTATTGTTCGACACATTTATGTCTACATTATACAATTTATTTTTAAAATATTAAATTTTAACATAATTAATTTTTTATTTTACCAACTACTCCTCTTTAATGTTACGTTTCAATACATACATTTTTGATATTTAAAAATGTATGATCTAAATTTAATCAATTTTATCTGAGATTTTAATTCTGTAATTAATTAAATACTCTTGTAACCTAACATGGATCAAAGCATCAATATTTTTTGTAGTTCTATTAAAATGATATTTAAAGTAATAGATGAATATGGAGACTATTTTGCTTTTAGTGCATTAAATGGCTTATTAATATCACAAATTAATATACGGAATATTTCACTTCTATAAAATTAAACTTTAATGACAAATTCTTTCATGAATTTAAAGTCGCATTTACATCAATAATTTGTACGAACCATCGTATACATTAGTAATTTGTAAACAACAAATAACTAATATATTCATATTAAATTGATATGATACAGTATAATACATTGTATTAATATATTATATTAATTGTTATTTTTCATAAATTGACAAATCTCAAATTAGATGTTTGTTTTCTACAATTGTATTACTATAACAAGCATAAATAATTAATGCTGAGAGAAGACGTAGAAAATAAAAATAACTTTTATAATAAATTACAAATATTATTTTTTGCACTAAAATTATTACCAGATTTAGATTCCCTTTAACATATATTAATATTCTTATAAAGACGCTTATTAGCGTCAAAAAAATTATTAAATTACCCGTCAATTTAATAGATGGTATTACTATACTTCGGTTCTGCTCATGAATACGTATTAAGACTAAAAAAAAATTTCCGCGCGCAGTTTGCAGACTCAAATAGTATGTATATAAATTCACACAAAAATATTTGAGCACTAAGATACACTTTAACCGTAGGATTCCTCGTATTTAATTTGAAAAATTATTTTATTCCTACTTCTATTATTCATTGTAAAAATAATTCCCACAATTTTCATAAAAAAACCAAAATAATCGAAATTTAAAATGCTATGTATAAACCATATAACTTAATGGCATTTAGCTGTCTCTTTTTATGATATTACGTAGTATGATAATAGAAATATTTGTACATTATTTCTAATGTTTATGCGTATGTTTATATTACATATGTGTATATATACATACATACATACATATATATATATGAAATAGTTAAGTCTGCGTTAAATTTTTTGGAAAAATTTTTTGCTGCTTTAGCTGAAACAAACGAATAGCTTATAATATATTCTTTTACACGTTATTCTAAATGATTTTATTGTTAATATAGCAGAATAACATTTAAAAAATTTTTATTATTGACAGATACAATTAGTTATTTTTTTTAATGCCCTTAAAAGCACAAAGAAAGTTAGGAAAAGAGTAGCGAGCATATACAATCTATGCCGTGTTATATTCATAAGATACATGCATGCCACAAAGCCATACCGCTTCTTGCGCGAAAGGCCGGACAAGAGAATGGTCAAAGAAATTTAATTAATAAACACGATAAAGTAGGTCCGTCGTACATGTTTTCTCGTTAATTTAGGAATAATTGACGAAATGGCTTTAATTGACAAAATTTAATATTTCCTCGCTCGTATGCCTCGCGTCTTTTAATTAGATACATTACTGTTTGCTGGTAGAACTTGCGATTCGAGATTTTCTTTTTTAATAATGTTTAATTTTTCTCATTCATTGGTTTATGATCATGAACAAATATTCATCATGTCTTTGATTATTTTTATTTTAAAGGTAACTTTTTAAATTCTTTTGAATCACGCACACACTCACACACACACAAATATTTCATTCCAAAGAGTGAAAATGCCAGTCCTGAAAAAGAGTAAGATTTACTCTAAAAGTTTTAGAGAGTACATATTATCTGCCCTTTGCAACAACTTTATTTATTTTTAATTCAAATAAATTATCCTATTGCTGGATAATTATAAAAATTACAAAATATACATTTATGGTAATATGTAAAATGGAGACTTATACAGAGTCATTTTTTTATCCAGCGTACAAAGAAGCATCGCGAATATAATATAACGAAGATGTAATTTTTAATTATACTTTTCAGGTAGCGCGTCATACCTCTTGCGAACTCATTTTTCGTTTATTTGCATCACATCCACCGCACTAATAAACGCAGACGCAAACGCTCGAAAACATCGTAGTCGGCATATGCAAATATATAACTAATTGGATTAAAGATAATTAACGTCGCTGGTCCGAGTATTCGATCACAGGGCCGTCCCCGAGAAATTTCGACTATATTGCGACAATATTCGCAAACACAATATGAACGGTGTAACCTGTGTAACCAGTGGCGATGATCGCTATATATAATTGCAAAAATACTGTGGAATCTCCCCCGTAATGAAATAGATATCACGCGGAATGCGCTGCTCGCCCGTACGGAATTCTCAGTCACATCATACTTCAAATATACCGCGTTTGTGGTTCTCATTTTCGATGTGATCGCGATATTCAGGCTAGCAAGATCGCTGGCCCTCTCTTGGCAGTGAATAAATTAAATTTGAATTTTTACTATTGTGTCTCCTACGTCGTAAACTTATTGTATTGTAATTATCAGAAAAAATATTTCCCCAAATTGTGAAATAATTAAATAAAAGAGCTACTTCCAGCTTATATTTATGATGCTTATAAGAAATTATAAATGGATTATATTGTATAGAAAAAGAACAAAACTAGAGAAAATATGACTGGTATTTTCTCGCATAATACATTACTTTTTAAAATAGATAAAATAAATATTATATATAAAGCATTAAAAATATTGTTATTACATAATTAACTTTTTAAATTATTTTCTCTAAATAACAAACAGAAATTTATCTCATCGATGGGAAATATGCTCAAGGAAGTGGAAAAAATATATATATCGAAGCTTCGATGAAACTAGTGGCGAAAGAAGTTATTCGTTCGTAACGACAAAATATGAAGCAAAATAAACAGGAAAGCGCTGAAAATAACTTCGATTGAAATCGCTATATATATATTTTTTCGAAAATCATTGGCGGCATTAATACGTATGACCTCAAACGTGTTAGCGGCGGGCAGGAATTGAACAAAGCGACTATTTTTTTAGCGCATTGTTAGAGAACCGGGAGTGACGTCTACGGCACTCGTAAACCGAAAATGTATTCGGTAGGCAGGTATATGTGCCCTGGCACGATCGATTTTAAACAGACGCGACGAACAGCGGCAAATTGACAATGTGTCGAATGCAGACAACCGATGCCTCTGGCTAAAACTACCCTACCACGCGACAAAACCAAAATCCTCTCTATATATACATCACCCGAATGCATTACCTCGAAACGTTGTTGCAGTCTTCAAAGATCCGTCCCATAAGTTTGTAATGCTACATTTAAAAGCAATCAGATTAATACAAACATTAAAAAATTGGTATTTTAAACACACGATATGTTAGTATTGTAATAATTAGATTTTCTTAATTATAATTATGTGTAATTACAGCAATTGTATATATATATATATATATAGTAATTTACAATAACCAATAATACGAATGCTAGAATAATTAAAACGTTTATTTACATTTTAAACAGACAAATATAATGTAAAGTCAATATTTTTTAAATTTAACAAAAACGTACATGAAATATTGTAATGAATTTCATGTGAAAGCAAAATATCGAATAGCGAAAAGATGTTCATACAATAGTGTTATACATGTATAAAGTGCGATGAACAACAATATTACATGCTGCATGTTCGCTTCACCGATAAGTATTCATTTCGGGAAGCAAATACGTAGACGACGGTAACTTCAATCGGGCTCTCTCGCACAACTAATTTTCAACGCGTGGAATAATTTTATCCTCCTGAGCGCGGTGATCCAGCCCTATATGTCCTGCCCTACCGCCCGCACAAGTAATACCACTTTCGCATCGCACGAGCGCGCGTTTCACCCGCTCCAATTGGAACATCGCGCACGGGCAACAGGCGACACACAGGTAGACAGGAATTTCTGATATTACATACCAGAAGCCGGAATGCCCCCATAACGATCCCGGGGGAGTGTACAAGCTTCTCCACATACGCCAGACATATTCCACGTCTCGCACGCCTCTCGCTCTAGTCACTGTCCTCTGTGTTTGCTGCAAACCGCCATGCCGTCCTCCTCTTTTTCCACTCTTTTTCCTTCAACCTCGCCCTCTTTCATCCTTCTCCTCTTTCCACCCACCCTTCTCCTATTCCACTCTCTTTCTCTCTCACTGTCCCATTCTCTCTTTGTATCATTCTGTGTATGTACCTCGAATCCTCCCTCCCGGTTTCCACCGGTTACGGTCGTTTCGGAGTTCTTCAGCCTCGGCGAAGTACTTCAATAACGACTTTTTTCTATCGGAAAATCAAAATCTTTTGTCGTTTGAGGCAAGTGCTCGCTCTTTTCAATGGTCGAACTACAGCTCTTTGTAGTGGGCTGTTAATAAGTTAATATAACAATTTTGTTGATATATAGTAACTATAAAAATAATGTATTTTTTTTATAGATAATTTAAATGTCTAAATTATAAAAAAAGGGAAAAACAAATCTTTAAATTTTAACATAATGAAATGTATTTTTCAAGTAAAATAATTAAGTTTACAAACACACAAAAAAGAAATAATATTAAATAAAAATAATTGTTTTTGCAATTAAATGTCATACAATAAACAATAAAATATGTTAATAAATAATATATTTTAACAATAATATTAATAAAAGATTAATAATTTTCAAATATTCTATAATATATTTTTGCGGGAATGATACTTTAAACAACTAAATATTATAAATAAATTATTACACTAAACAGAATAATATGAGTATAAAAATAAAAATAAAATACATTGAAATTAAAACATATTGAAATTTTCCATATATCTAACACTTATAAGTATCAATGCAATAGAAAATTTTCTATTTGCAATATAATAAAGGACATTACAAAAAGGTAAACGGATATATCTTTTTGCTTTCCAAAGATGTGAAAAGTACAATTTATATCTTCTGTCCAACACATCATGATATGGTTCCAACGAAAGCACGGTTCTGTATACACTGCCTTGTATAAGCAATATATCCATCGTTCCGGAAATCTTCGGGAAATATTTGCGGTAGAAATATCAGCGACCGGCGTCGCAGCGTTGTCCTGGTTAGAGTGTTTTAAACGCACGACATCTCCTCACTTATCACGAAAATGGGCTGCATGTTGAGATAGGTCGTTCCGCAAGGGTTTAGTGCCTTCGTTAAGCTGTAAGCTTCATTCAATTTTCTCCAATTTGTGGCAATTTGTGCTTACAGCACCTACATGCTCTCACGTCCCCTCTGCCCCGTCAACGCACGCACGCGCAAGCGTTTACGCTTACGAGAGAGATGGTCCTCCAACAAAATTCATTTTACGAATGCACTTACACACGCTGGACTCTTCGATATTATTTTTATACCGGGCTTTCGTAGCTATCGACCCGTCTAGAGTAGATTACTGTCAGTTATCAAGGTTTATCCGGCAGCTGTACTCGTAAAACTTCATTGTTAACTGCAATGAAATATTACGATGCGAAAAAAGTGTAAGCTTCGTTTAATTGTACCGTAATATCTCTAACTAATATTTGCTGTTTTGTACGGGCAGCTATAATGCAAAAGTAATATTTATATTTAAATCTTTAGAGCATAATCTGATAGAAAGTAATTTTCAACTCGTTGTTATATTTATTACAATTAATTAAATTGATTAATCGATTCTTTCAATCGGTATCTCTCTCTCTCTCTCTCTCTCTCTCTCTCTCTCTCTCTCTCTCTCTCAAATTGTGTATGTATATAGTAAATATTGATTTTATACATCTGTAAACAGATGTGTATGTTGATCACTTTGTTTTATGCATTCTTCTTCATGTCAGGCAATTATCTGTACCTGCATCTGAGGAAACGTCGTAGATGGTGGCAGGATATATTATATCAGAAATATGTCTTGAAATTTTTCAGTACATCTTTAATTTAAAAAAGTACCTCCTTGAAAATCTCATCGAGTTATACATCACATAATCCGCTTTTTCTTCCGAGCCAATGAAGCACAATGCAATGAAGACGTCTCGATTTTTTATGATAACGGTATAAGTGATACCGTTATTCAATAAAATAATTACCAGCTTGATAAAAGCATTTATTATTTTCTTTTAAAAGATACATGAAAGTTAAATATTTTTACATACAATTGCATTATACGATATCTCGCAATATATTAATAAAAAATATAAAAAATTTTTATATTATTTTTGAAACGCGATTATTTTTTTCTTTAAAACTAATTAAACGTCGATTATGACGAAAATTATGAATTCCTTATTGCATCTTAGTTAAGCATCGCTTTTAATAATGTAAAAATAAAAATTTCTCCGATATATTAAACATATTAAGTCGATTCTGCCGACTAGGTATAGTGTAAACTCTTTTATTTAAATAGCGCTAAATGCGACGCCGCAGTTTGAAAAACACACAATTGACCGTCTTATTGAAGTTATACTGTTACTTTTTAACGGGTCCTAAAACGGTTTCTCTCTGACTTTAGGCTCGTCTTCGATTCTATTTGCAGAATTCTGTGACTGATATCAAAGGTCACGCGAGTTCATCTTCGAATCTCAATGATCCTTATTTCAGGCAGGATATCTGACGTAACGTGCACGTGGATCATCCGGCTCGGTAACTCGTGATAAATCGCGCAACCTGGCTGCCGGTACTTTTCCACGCCGGACTCGACGATTTCTCTACGCTACGCGATCGCGAATAGCTGTTCGCGTGGTTAACCTTTGTTGCACAAGTACAGCTCTCTCTGAAGTACCATTCTGAAATTATTACATTCTAGTGGGGTGGATATTAGCTCCCGCGCTTGTGCTTTCATTAGACGTTACCTTCGAGCGTTTCAATTTAGCGCGAAACCACCCCTCAGCCTCGTTCACAGGTCTATAATATCCAGCCAGGCACTTGCCGACTCTGTAGCATGCTTCATTTGGATGTCGATCGAGTTCCACCCATATCTCACATTCCTAGTACGGCTGCCAACGAGTTACCGACCGTTATCGGCGATGCCACATTTCTGCAAATATTTTGCCACTCGATACCCGTTCGGCTTTCGCTTAATTGTCGAACCGGCGATGCGAAGCGATCCGCAAATTTCGGCCGATTTATATCCTGTCTGCCTCGCTTCTTCATCCGTAAGAGCGATGTATTTCTCGTTTCGTTTACTCTCATGTGTGTGTATGAGAGAGAGGAGGGGGAGAGAGAGAGAGAGAGAGAGAGAGAGAGAGAGAGAGAGAGAGAGAGAGAGGAGGAGGGGAGATCACGTTTATAAGACAAATATAAAATTTATAAATGTTTGAAATAATTCTTAAATACAATTTGTACTGAAACGATCAAGAACTAATGGTTTTATTCTTATTATTGTTGGAATTGTATATAAATCAAATTATTTCCTTAAATTATCCATTTCTACCAACGTAGATTAACTTTCTAATACCTAGGACAAGAAAAAGATAACAATTAAATTAAACCAAAATCCATTAAGTTAATCTTCATTGGTAGAAATGGACATTGTTCGATATTTGTTTATTACCGACTTTATCATTTTTTTAACTTCAAATAAAATAAAAAATCAATCAGTTTTCAATCTCAGATATTTGAAATTAGGTCAAGATCACAGTCAAGAGTTGCACTCTGAAGAAATTGATACCGTAACGAGTGAAATTAATTAACTCAAGTCAAGAGAAGTTTATATATATATATAAACTTTATTCAATATTTCACTTTTTTCAGTTCTCTCTTATGTATTTATTATTACGCATTTAGTTTTGGAAGACGTCGTTGTTTAATCCACTTCGCAGAATTGGTCAGAAGAAACTTGCGCTGGAGACTCTTTGTGTATATGTCCAAAGTTTAATTAGTTTTTGGAATGTATTGAGCACGAGGTGGTTAAGTTTAGTGCAAGTCGTAGTGGCGGGACAATTTTACCGAGAAGTTTTTCAATTTTCTCGGCTCATGAACTTATCTGGAAAGCTTGGGGAGACGCGCGTCGACGCTTTCTATATCTATAAGATTTGTTTATTGCTATTCATAAAAATCAGGCATAATCGTTTCATAAAATATTTTAACGGATTACGATTTTTAATAACATTAAAAGTATAATAAATAAATCTACCATAATTATTATTATACTTATTTCACAGACACGTAAATTTCCATGCAATAACTACACTTTTATCATTTAAAATTTGTATAAAATAAAAATTTCAATACCTTAGCTATTATATTTTTTATTTATTTATAAAAAATTTGTTACACTGGCCACGTTCTTTTTCAGTCCTTTGTTCATGGAGCGCAATTGCGTGATTGCTTCGTTACGGCTAGCAATTACTGAAACTGACAGGGCATTTAAAGAAAAGAATTTCCGTTTTTCTGCCGACAATGATTTCTTAAGATAAAAATTTACAAGACCTCATTACAGCACGGTGTCTCCAAAGATCTGCCTTTTATTCCCATGCTTTCTTTCCCTTCGTTTTCAGGCTGTGCTTCTCGAATTCCCTCACTCGCAGTCCTCGTTCTCTCTAACTGTGCTGAGACTTTGTTAATGGAAATTGATTACCGCAAGAAGGCGATATCTAAATCATGCTGCTCTCTCTTCTAGTCCGGCCAAAGTTTCTTTCCCTCCGTCCACTAGAAACTCTCACGCAACTTCCTCTATTGAGTATATTTTTACGCACTTTTCTCACCAACTATTTACCGCGATAATATATAATACAATGTGAAAGATACGAAAATTGTTCGTGAATTTTTAAATAATTAAAAGTCAATAATTAATATATTTACATGTGTCCCGAATAATTACAAAAGTAACATAAATAATATGCAAAATAATAAATAATAGAAGTATACTTTTTATAATCAAACCGAACATTTGGAATTACAATTAATCTAACAGTAATAAATAAAGAAAGAAATTGGTATATGAAAAAAAATGAAAAAAAAGGTAATAAAAATGGTAATATTATATGCTAAGAATACATTAAACGCAAATATAATAATTTGTAAAATTATGAATACGAACGTTGAGTAGATTATCAAAATTTGCGGTAATCTCGCAGTGAATCTCGCTAGGCTCGGCTTTTTTGCGGATTAAAGCGAAACACATCAGTATGGACGAAAGAGTCGATTTTAAACTTGTCGCAAGTGGATTTAGTACCTTTTGCGAACTACGCAGCCGCCTGTAACGGCAACGAGGACGCCATGCAGGACGTTATCCGTCAAGTCGGTATGCTTGATCCTTTTTCGCAGTGAGCTCTGGACTTACTGCTAAAACGTGGTAAGATTTACTCCGGAACTTAAGTCCCAGCTAAAGATTTATATCGTCCCTTCATATCTTCAAAGTCTTCGCTATCCCAGAGCGCGGCGTGTAATGCTCTGCATTCTGATGTTTCACGACAGTATAAACGCCTACCTGGTCGAAGATACAGCTGACCCTTCACGGCAAATTTGAGACTCATTGAATTTTCATCAGAAACATTTCAAAATCAATTAAACCAAATATATGTAGCAATGTTCCAATCAATTTTAAGAGTATAGAATTTATCAAACTTTTAAAAATTACTGCATCAATATATATATAATATACATACATATATATATAATATCGGATAAGGCCATCGTTTGATTTTGCTGATAGATGGTGTTCAATTGTTTTTCTAATCATGAATTATTCCAAATTATATAAATTGTCACACATATTCTAAAAGATGTTTTCAACACATAATGGTTGGCAATTTTGACATTGCAACGGCTTGAAAATGGAAGAGACGTGTTTCTTTGATATATAATACCTTTTTATTTTCGTAGAAAATCCGATGCAAACTGAAAAAAGAATGTGCCACATACGGAGAAGGTATCAAACCGAACCATGTACCAGAAATGGTTTGTTAAATTTTATTCAAGAGAAATAGATCTCAAAGATGCTCGACGTTCTGGTTAGCTAATCACCATTGACTATCAACCTTATAAAAAAAGAGATGGCAGAAAGTTATAAAACAAAATAATGTATTGAGTTGAAACAAAATTTCGTAACACTACTTCATTCATATCATGTTTACATAATTTTAAAAAAGAATTAGCAATTATATTCGATACAGCAAAAATTCAGCTTTAAGAATCTGTTTCTTCAATTTCGGTACGATGATTTTTTATGGAGTTTTGAGCAATCAAAGTCAAAGTGCTCCTTTTATTAATAGTAACAAGAAATCATAGGACACATTTTCTAAAAGCAATTCTGTAGGAAAAATTTTTAAGCTTTTACGTTGAAAAGTCGAAAATTTTTGAAAGGGAACTTTTTGAATACTATAGTGGATAGTAAGCCCATGAAGTTAAAAGAAAATTTCCCATTTTGTTCAACTCGTTTTCTACATCTAAAGTTTTCTGTATCTAAAAATTATGTAAACTTCATAGAAATTTAAGGGGTATGGCCATCCTAGCAAGCATAAAAAATAAGTTTAACAATTTTTTTTAGTTTAAAAAATAATTTAATATAAAATCAAATTAAAGCACGGGTTAGTGCATACATTGAAGTCCATTAAAAAATTTTTTTGTATTTTTTGCATCCAAAATGGCGACGCTACCGATGACAAAATTTAGCACGGTTTTTATGTAGGTGCTCCAGGGTATGACATTTACCATAGCAATCTCAAATTTCGACCTAGAGCAAAAAAAAAATTTTTTTTAATGTACATTAAAATACCTAAAGAAGTACGTAAAAGTTTGTAAAAGTATTGATAATTTCAAGTATGACGGGCATTTGAAGTCACACTTGCATTTTTTGTTAAAAATTTTGTTCAAAAACTGTTCATAAAATAATAAGTTTTTTATATATCGAAAAATGCCTACGTACTTCTCTACGAAATGCGTCTAAGAAGTTGCAGTTAAAATTTGAACCCATTCGGATAGAAATTATTGAAGTTATTTGTCATGCCGATTTGAAAAATGTTATTTTGAGAAAAACGCGTTTAAAATTCAAGCGCTCAGCTTGCGTTATATGCAAGCGCTCTGCTTGCGCTCATTTTTTTCGTTATAAATTCAATTGCTACTTATTTTTGTGATGATAAAGTATCGAAAAAGCCAAAAAAAAAAATTTTCGATTTTTTGAAAATTCTAGGGGGTGGCAATACCCCTTAAAAGATATAGTGACTTTCCGAAAGTAGAGATTTCACGTTTCAAAACTCTTTCTTTAAATTTAAATTTCGTTAATTTTTAACAAAGTTACAGTTCCTTGAATGTTGAAATTTGTAGCATCTTGTTTCTATTTTTATTAATTTTTTATTAATTTTTGTTTCAACTCAATAAATGTAACCGATTAAAAATATTTTTAATAAACAAAATTTTACGCTTAAATTATGCTCAAAAAACCAAATAAATTCAGCCAACAAGATCGAACTCAATATTTAACAGACTTGCGCAAACAGATGTGCAAAGATGCATTAACAAGAGAGACCTCAAATTAAGTTTTGATAATCAATTCTTCAATCCTTTAATACCAATTGCGTGTGTTCGCTTTTGTCAGATTTAATTTTTTCCAAAATGTGTACTGTATATCAATTTAGAGAAACTGAATCACAATTTCTGAAACCATCGGCTCGAATAATTGTTTATTTTCCAATGCTGCTAAAATTTTTCAGTATATATACAGAACCATATCAAGCCATTTTAGCACCAGGATGCCGATCATCTAACATTTTTGCTAGGGTAAAAACACGAAAAATGGAAAGTTACTCTATTAACTTTAATGGTAAAAATTTTTACTATTCACATTTCCGTCCTAGGAAAAAGTTATAATACCCTTCAATAAAAATGAAATATTATGCTCTCTTTAAAGATATTATAAAAAAACTATTTTAGAAAATAGTATATTTAAAGATCGGTAAATAAAAATATTAAGAGATACGGCTAAATTCTTTTTGCTTAAAGACGCCTTATATAATAGTGGCAGCCCTGTTTATTAATAAAAATATAATAAACATATAATGATAACGTTGTGTTAATCCATAAGCCTTTCGCCAACTATTACTCTCGATTATCTCGACGTATTTTCATATCGTCGTTTTCAATCAGACGAAAGAATCAAATGATCAACTGCTCCGATGAAACAACCTTATCTATTTTAGGTTCCTCGTGTCTAGTAATGATTCATATATTAGTCGATAGAAGAATAATAGACTATAGAATGTATGATATCCGTTGCTAAAAAAGTTTGTAAAAATCAACAAATAAAAGTTTCTTTTTTTGAAAAATAGCTATGTGTGTTTCGTTTACACTAATTAATTCATCTCATTATTCCCTAATAAAAAAAAAATTAAAATACAGAAAATTACTAAAAAAATAAATAGTTTATATGAGATATTTCATATTTTATATTAAAATGTGCTAATGTGTTTAATATTTCAAAGAAAATAAGTCGGAATGAAACTTACTATTAGAGCAGGGTTTTTCTGATGCCGCAAAAGGTCTTCAAGTGTGCCACAAAAATTTTACAGAAAGTAGAAAAAGCAAAAAATGTTTTAATAAAAAGCGCGAATAAAGTGCGAAATAAAAAATATTTAAAAATTGTGAAATTATCTGAATTATAATTGTGTGTTTGCTGTCATTTTAATTAAAGCGATATTATCGTTACAATAAAATCATCTTTAAAACGACAAAATACAAATAAAAATTTTAACTTCACTTTTTATTTCTATTACCGTTTTATCTGATAAAATATTTATGTTGAACGTTGAATCATAGACACTTTGTTCTTTTAATGTGTCGCAAATTAAAAAAGGTTGAAAAACGCTGACTTAGAGGATTGTGTCTATATGGAACATTTTAATCTTCTAACAATAATCCATCATATCAATTAAATTTTGTTAGTAAATGTAAAGAGCAGAACCGATATAAAAATAGGCAAAGTTCTTCTCCGTCAAAAGTTCTATCGGTGGAATTCGAAGGCGCGTGAATCCGTTCTCTCCACAATTCCACGACCAGTAAAACTATATACCCCTCTCCCCCATGTGTTTGTATGCATGCATGTGCGCGCGAGCACATACATCCCGCTGTGTTTGGCTTTACGAGCACGTAAGTCACGCGTCAAGGGATGATTCCGTGTTGCGTGCGTTTCGGGGCAAACAATGGGCCGACCCCAGCCAGGGTGCGCCCCTGGCAAACACGAACCTGCTGCTAAACTTATGTCCGTTCCGTTAATGCGCTTTCGGCGCGCATCGGCAGGGCAACAGATTTACGACGGCGCGCGCGGTCAGTCATTCTAGTTAATTGGAGCTGCGGGCGTGAAATGCTCACAAAGTCAAGTCAGAGGAAGCAGTTATCGGCCCAAAACGATTCGCCAGATCGCCGAGGTGCGTTTGGCTCAGTGGTGGCGGTTGTGCACATGGGAAAGCAACGCAATGGGATATCGGCCGAATAATGCGCATAAAGTAAATTAGGAGTAGCGACCGCGTGCATCCTATATTTACAAGTTTTGATCCCGCGATATGAGATGTTCGTTATTTATAACAGTGCTCCGTAATTTCAACTATTTGATGGGACAACTGTATAATACTTTTCCTATATTTTGAGAAACGTTTTATGAAAGAACTTAACAGAATATACCTATAGATATCGATTGCTACACGGGCAAGAACGCTCGAATATCTAAAAATTTAGTTAGATATAGATCTGAAAATAATTTCGTTGGACCATCAAAATAATTATGTAGGTCGCTATATAATTTAGTTGCTAGAATACTGCAAAACTTTTGCAATATTACTTATCGTTTCCTACTTACTATTAGTTATTTTGATGATCTAATAAAATTATTTTCAAATTTATATCTAGTTAAATTTTTAGATATTTTAGTAAAATCGTTCTTTTTGTGTATATTTTTTTATATGTAAAAAGGAAAATATTTTTTACATTGCAAAATTCTACGCTCGTAAGCTTTAGACTTTTAATAAAAGTACATACATATAGATGATAATCTTTCTATTAAATTGCTAATTTCAAGATTTTTAATAGTTCAAATTGAGTATTTTCCGCGTTTAATAAAGCTTTAATGATTTACACATTAAAACTGCATATACTTCAATGTGAATTGAATTCTCGTAGATAACCATTTTCTCGAATAACAAGTCTTTCAAAAATAGTTCTTTCTTCGCAAATTGCTTTACCAATAGATTCTTTTAACTCACAATCTTCAGCCGTCTGATTTCGACGTGGGAGAAGCTAAGCATCGGACAAGGTCGAATTCGCTGTGTGCACCCTTGGTATTATAGGGAGGCAAGCTACCCCATTGGATTAGAAGACCCCATAGAGGGAAAAATGTAATATAAAAGGCTTACTGACTAAGCTGTTAATATGTTGTACGAGGATGTGTCCGAGGAGGAACTATGTATATATTACCACGCTGTTCAAACATATGTCGTTCATGATCGTGTTGATGCAGAGGATGGTTTGCGGATAAGTCAGATCTTATTTGATTTAAAATGTTCCGGTACCTTTCGACTTCCCATTAATAGAAATAGCTTAGTGATATGGCAATTACGATTACTTATACGAATCATTATTATTATTATAGATGTATAGAACAAATAGAATAAAAAAAAAAGAAAAAATGCAAAATAAAGATGTGTCAAACATTGCATAAAACTTAATATTGAAACAGTTATAAATTATCTGATATATTTTTGATAATTTGTATAATATCATTCCCTTATTTCAAAAGTGACAACTAAAAAAATTAAGTTTCCCATACACAATAAAGGGAAAAAACTATCTATTTATTTGATAGAAAATTATTGATTAATCAAATATTATGGTAAAAAAGAATACCCGAGCAGAAATTAGATCGGTAATGCCTGATGCATGACTAATGCCTGATCGGGAAAGAGTAGGGAATGCCATAATATGGAATTCCCGATCCTTACCTGATCGGGAAAAGATAGGGTATGTCATAATACGGAATTTCCTACTATGACCCGATCAGGAAACAGTAGGATGTGCCCTAATATGGAACTCCCGATCTGTGCCTGATCGGCAACAAATCAGAGAGCGCGTTTTAAGATTTTTTTCGGGTAATCCTGAAAGTGGTCGGATTTCCTTGTCCCTATTCATTGTTTTTATAAAAAGAGCATATATTCTCTTGAGGTTATATGTCGTGTAATGTTAAATATTGAATTATGGATGCAAATTATAAAACACGTTTGATAACGCGAATGCGAGTGAGATTTCGTGCATCTCGTCAAGCATTGTACTCATGCGAATCCGTGTCAGAAAATGATAAGTACATTTAAAACATAAAATAGCATAACTGTACATTACCCCAGACAGCACAGAATATTTATGATAAATATTTATTAATAATCATTTTTTTAAATGTTACATAAATATTTCATACATATTTTATATAAAGCTTTATTCGAAATATTATTAAAATATAGACTAAATATTTTATGCAATATTTATGATAGATATAAATAAATATTTCTAAGTATTTTTTACTTGGATTATAATGTCTTCTCATTAAGTATTTTCATAGAATTTACTATAACATTAATAATAAATATTTCATAATATTTATAATAAATGTTTATGATCTGTGCAA
>NW_017298310.1:721101-728936 GCF_001594075.2 Trachymyrmex cornetzi
TATTAATGCCCTTGCAGTGCCCTTAAAATTTCCTATTAAAAACAAGGCATGACAAAGGGTAAAATTATCCAGCCCCGATTATGATTGTCCGATCAGGCAATCTTCATTCTCGACGTTACATTTACGATCAGGGTCGGATCGGGTGTCCTGATGAGCGCCTGATCAGGCATTAGGGCATCCTGATAAGGACCCGATCATGGCCCTTTCAAAATTTCTGCTCGGGTATATTTTCAACATAGGTAATCAAATGTCACATTTTCATTTCACAATTTTTAAAAAACAATCCTTTTTCAGTTATAACAATTTTAACGATTTTTTCTGAAGTGTTAAATTAGTTTATTTTTTATGATTAATAGAGTAATATTTACTTAATTCATTCATGTAATAACTCAAAAATTTTTTCTTTTTAATTCCCTTATAGCACAAATCATTGACACAATATTGGCGTAGAATTAGCCACCAAAATCGGCTTGCATTTATTATAGACACCTTGCATTCTATAAAGGTCATGGTACACAAAAGAACTTAAGCGGTAAATAAATGAGCCAATCACAATAAAAACTGTAAGCAAATAACATTAGTAAGCAGTGGTAAATCCAACGCGTTGATTTCCTTACTGCTTATATGTTTTATGGCCTCAGTACAAAGATGATTGTAACTTGACAAGAAAAGTTCGGCAAGTGTAAAATAAACAAAATTTGAAACTTAAATTTACATAAATTTTATGTTTCTAAGCAAATATCTCGGAAACAATTAGACATACAAAAAAAAATGTTTCGAACAAAAGTTTTATGATTTTGAAAGTACTTCGTAACGATGTAATTAGATTTTTGAAAAATATTAAATTTTTTAAATTAAATAACAAGAAATACAGGATTCTTAGTTTTTAAAAAAATTAATCGAAGACGTGAAAGGCACATAAGAGTCAAAACGTAATTAAGCTTATATAAAAAATCTATAATGTAATATAATAATTGTATAAAAATTCTATTAAAAAAACATTACATGTTTCGGCTTCCTCATTAAGCCATCTTCAGATGCTAGTTACCAATCAATGCAGTCAATATATATTACTTTAGATAAGAATTAACATGATGATATTGTTGACGATGTTGTTTCAAGGTTATTGACCACGAACGGATGGACATTCTACAAAGAACGGAGAAGATTACTCGCATACGGTTTACAGGCTGAATATTTGGAAATTCTCTTTGTTCTAGAAAAGAAATTGATGTTAAAATTGTTTAATGCGAATAATAATTTCATCCACGTGAAACATTCACCCGTCAGTCGCTCATTTCTTATATTCTTAATTTTGTCAGAAAAATTAGAACATATCGATCATGATGTGAGGAAATAATTTCCAGTTAGAAAGTTTTCATAAATTATTACGCTTACCAAAAATAAATTATATGTGTATCAAGAAATAAAATTTGAACTTAAAACTGTGTAACCAGTACACAGTCTGCTTCTTTCTGAATGGCAGTCAGATTCTTTCTGAATGGCATTCAGATTCTTTCTGAAGGGAAATCAAACAGATTGACAATGACTAAGATAAAAATAATGTCAAATTTTGTTTATGATAGAAGTATAGGCTTTATTTAGACCCTCTGTGTCGGTTTGTAAATTGAAACTGTTACTTTGCTTTTTAATATTTATCATATCAGATATTAAACGCTCATAATAGCATGATTCTTCGTCTAACATTTGGATATTGTTCCAATCAAAATCGTGGTTTAATTGCAATCTATGATCGGTAATTACAGAACGAGCAGACGTATTCCATCGAATATGGTTGCGATGTTCAGCAATCCTAGTTTTGAGCTGTCTGCCCATCTGTCCAACATAGGATGCATTACAATTGTTATACTTGATTTTATAAACAACATTGTTTTTATTTAAGCGTGGACATAGATCTTTTTGTACTTTTATATATTTATTTAGTTTGTTAGAACTATAAAATGAAACTTTAACATCTTTTTTATTAAGCTGTTTAAATTTTTCAGTCACTTTTGCAATAAATGGAATCGTAAACCAAAATGCATTATTTCTTTCATCGCTTTTTTTATTCGTGTTGCTCTATGACCAAGCTTTCTCTCTCTGAATGCTCTTAATTCTGTTTCTGATTGTGTCAAATATAAATTTAAGAGGATAGTCGTTGTCCAATATTGTTGGATATAATATAATTATTATATTATATTACAGATTTTTTATATAAGCTTAATTACGTTTTGACTTTTATGTGCCCTTCACATCTTCGATTAAATTTTTTAAAATACCCTTACCCTTAATTCCTTTTCCTTAAATTTGAAAATATTTTTTGCAATTAAACTAAAATTATGATTCTTAGCGTGAAATAAACTTTAGTTTAGTCGTAAAAAAATTAAAAAATTTAAGGAAAAGGAATTAATGGTAAGGGTACTTTTAAAAATTTAATATTTTTCAGTAATCTAATCACGTCGTTACAAAGTACTTTCAAAACCATGAAACTTTTGTTCAAAACATTTTTTTCGTATTTCCAATTGTTTCCGAGATATTCGTTTAGAAACATAAAAACAGATTTTACTCAAGAGAATGCTGCACCTCTAAAACTGAATTACAGCAGTTAAAGAAATTTTTTTGTGATTAAGGAGATCCTAAAGTCTTCTGTTTTAGCAATTAAATCATGTAATTTTTATATAACAAATACTCTTTTCCTCTCTCTCTTTCACCGATTCGAAAATTCTTTTCCAGAATTGAAGTATACGCATTAATGGGAAATGGAGTCTATGCCGAGAACGATCAAAAATTTCAAAATTGATATATTTTTTACCATTTCTTAGTGTAACATGGCGTCTCAGCTATCAAGTTGTGACAGCATTTGCTTGATATGAAAGCTTTGCAATTTGTACGAAATATAGTAGTAGTTGACAGACTCGTTATAGTTTACACGAACAAACAACGTCGAGTTCTTAGAATTAGACTTAAACGCTTTATTGAGACAAATTTGTCTCGAAAATACGAAAATTGACACGAATGTGCGACTGCTTATGTCATAGGTTGACTGCGATATCGGTATGGTAATATACGCAAAGACATGTCGATGTGCAGCGCGCGGCGCGATCTGTGGTGACTTCGTCGGAGTTCGAGCTTCGCTTTAGGATCCCTTTAAGTTCATCTACTCTAGTATAAATTTATGTAAAATTTCAGATTTATGTTTCAGATTGATTTTACATTTGCCGAACTTCCCTTGTAAGTTGCGTTCCAATCGCCGTAATTGTCGACACAGTATTATACATCAGCCTGAGGGTACTTGTGTTTTCTAGTGACAATTACATGTTACTAATCGCGGCGGCTGTAAATGGGGTTGGAGGACGTTGAGTGGCCGACATTTTTGCTTCTTTTATTTAATATATTAGTAAAGGCGTAAAGAGCTACATTTAATTTAATAGCTATAATAGTTTTTCACTGGCAGAACTGGTGCACACTCAGTGCACATTAAAGCCAATATTATATGCGTCCGTTTTTTGTCGTATGACGAATTTTTCAAGCGTGTTAATTGTCTGCAAAACGGAAAGGATCTCAGATCTCTTTGTTTTAAGGTATTTTGTAGAATTTTTCAATTTTTAAAGCAATAAAAAAATTTACAGAATTTCATAATAATTTTTAATTTTTGTAAACTATTTTAAGATACTTTAAACAATTTTTAGTTTCTAAAAGTATATGTTATTTTAATCAATTTTTAGGTTTTTGTAGAAATGATAAGATTTTTTAAAACAATTTTAAGATTGTACTGAATATTTTTTGGGATTTTTAAAACAAATTGCAAAATTTTGAAACACTTTTTACATTCTTATAAATTATTTAAATTTTTTTTACAATATTTTTACAGCAATAATAAACTTTTTTAAAAAAATAATTGTAACATTGCTTACATAATTTTGATATTTGTTAAACCATTTTAATATTCGTTTAACGATATTAACATTTTATAAATGATTTTTATTGTTTTTAAATAATTTGCGGATGTTTTAAACGATTTTCGAACTTTTAAAACACACACAAAAATACAAAAATTGATGTATTTTAAATAATTTTTAACTAATTAGTTAAATTAAATGCAAAAAGTAATGAGAAATGCTTTGACAAGATCCAATCCAAATATTTGAAGTACCTCGCTC
The DNA here is from genome assembly GCF_001594075.2 of Trachymyrmex cornetzi. NCBI lineage: Eukaryota > Metazoa > Arthropoda > Insecta > Hymenoptera > Formicidae > Trachymyrmex > Trachymyrmex cornetzi. The sequence goes on from NW_017298310.1 coordinate 725,262, forward strand.
CAGTCCTGGTTGTGTCGATACTGGTCGCGCGAATTCCACGCGCGTCCATTCGTCAACTTCAATATCTCACCATTCAAATTCTATTCATCGTATCGCTTTTTGGTAGGGAGCTTTTCGTCTTAGAATTTCACGGAGAATATGTTGGTAACTGGCGGTACGCGAGTTCTGAGACACCCTATATATTTTCACTAGAGTTGATTGTTTTCGAGATATTTTAGCGTTTCCAAACTTTTTGAAGAATCTGAATATAAAAAGAAATTTGGAGATGACAGAGCAATAGGAGTGGAGTGCGGTAGTCGTTGCGCGAATAATATACAGATATAACTACTGTATTAGCGCGTTATTGTATATAATAAAGAGTTTTGGGTTATATCTATATATTATTTGCGCAACAACTCCTATTGCCCTGCCATCTCCAAATTTATTTTGAATAGTAAGGAGTCCCTGTAGATTGATTTGTACCCTGTATATACAGGGTATCTGGAAATTACCGCCAAATGTTTCGTGCGTGAGTAGAACAGACTATACTGATTGTGAGTCGAAAAGTCCTGTACTATTTTGCAGTGTCAGCAATAGTTAACGAGATATTAATTACTAAAAATTGCAAAATAATGGTTTTGAATAATTTTTTACTCAAATACTATCAACTTTACAGAAAAACTGCAAGAGACAAAAATCATTAATTTTTTTCTCATAAAGTCCTGAGAATTTTTTCAGAATTCTTTATTAACTTTTTAGTACTACATTATCTTATTTTTAACAACATGAGGAAATACGGTACTAAAAAGTTCTGAAAAAATTCTGAAAAAATTCTCAGAACTTTATAAGAAGAAAATAAATAATTTTTGTCTCTCGCAGTTTTTCTGTAAAGTTGATAGTATTTGAGTAAAAAATTATTCAAGATATTTTGTAATTTTTAGTAATTAATATCTCGTTAACTATTGCTGACACCACAAAATGGTACAGGACTTTTCGACTCAGTATAGTCTGTTCTATCCACGCACGAAACATTCGGCGGTAATTTCTAGACACCTTGTATATCATATACGTAATACTAATATATTGCTAACGCCAATTAAGAGCTGGCGAAAACACCACGGTGCAGACGATATCTACCTCTCACTTAGATAGTGTACCCGCTTGGGGTGATCCCGATTGACCACGTCTCGATTGGACACCACCAATCACAGCGACCGGTGCTTAGGAGCTTTGTAGTCTCAAGCGCTATGAGTGGCTCGTGTCCAATTGAGCCGTGTCCAACTGGGTGCCACCCTACCCGCTTCAGCACTCATGCGCGCGTTTCTAACCAATTTTATCACGTACATCTGCATTGGTCCGCGTCCGCATGCCCTAGTAGCACAAATTATTGGCGCAATATTGGGAAACGAATGTACAGCCAATATTAAAACATTAGATAACCAATATTGGTCCAATATTGTAAAGTAGACGCCTAGTCATATTTAGCCAATATTGGGGATTCAATTCTTACCCAATGTTTTACATTGGCTATACATGGTTTTTCAATATTCGCTAATATTCCTGAAATAATGTATAATCAATATTAGAAATAATTGAGTGAAAATTCACTTACCTAGGATTCGAATCTGGGACCTTTGGACTATGAGTCTTCTGCGTTATGTGCTGCACCATTTCATCGATTAATAAATGTGTTACTTAATTGTACATATATGATATAAACAATCTATCCACAATACATATCCAATAGTAAATAATAAAGACAAATAAATAAATAAATAACAAATGACGACAATATTAGGTAATGATTGACATGCAATATTGGCTACACATTGGCACTTATTATATAATCAATATTGGCATTAACATTGGGAAATATTGGCCAATGTATTGCCAATGTAGAGCCAATATTGTGTAACGACTGAAATGCAATATTGGCTATACATTGGCATCTATTATATAGCCAATATTGGCATCGCATTAAGAAATATTGGCCAATGTATCGCCAATGTAGAACCAATATTGGATAATGATTGATATGCAATATTGGCTGTACATTGACATTTATTATATAGCCAATGTTGTGTAACGACTGATATGTAATATTGGCTATACATTGGCATCTATTATATAGCCAATATTGGCATTGCATTGGGAAATATTGGCCAATGTATCGCCAATGTATAGCCAATATTGGATAATGATTGATATGCAATATTGGCTATACTCGTACATTGACATTTGTTATATAGCCAATATTGGCATTACATTTGGAAATCTTGGCCAATATATCCCCAATATAATCAATATTTAGCCAATCTTAGCCAATGTATAGCCAATGTCCTGTGCTACTAGGGTGTATTTATTGCGTAGTGCATATTACGTATACAGTGATGGGAGAAAGTTCGGCAACGGTCAAATATCTTGGAAAATAATGCTTATGGAAAAAAATGTTTAATACAAAAGTTTTAGTATATCAAGTGGTCTATTATATGGTTATGTTGAAATGACCTTCATGTGACCGCGCGCACGTACACACACACACACAAACGCGCGCGCACAAGACTCACTTTGGTCAAGCATCTCGAAGAGGTGGATATCCGACCGTGCCACCTCCACGCAGTATACCTTAGATAATGCGCCAACGATACTTAAACTTTAAAGGTTCGTAACTCAGGAAGATCTCAAGCAAAAAGGGTTTGTAACCAGTGTTTCGGAAACGTCTTGACACCAGCTTTAAGGATATGTAAGAGAAAATTGGTGTTTCCATTTAAGATTTCAAAGTTGACCTTCACGGTGTCCTTCAAGATCACATGAAGGTCATTTCAACATAACCATATAATAGACCACTTGATATACTAAAACTTTTGTATTGAACATTTTTTTCCATAAGCATTATTTTTCAAGATATTTGACCGTTGCCGAACTTTCTCCCATCACTGTATAATTATACGCGTGTCCAACATTGTTGTTTATATAAAAATATTTAAAAAAAGAAACAAAAATGCGACTTTGTTACTTATGCCAGCGCATGTACACACTCAAGGTACACTGTGGAAGTGGAAGATCTGATATTCTCTATTTTGCTGTCTTTGCACACTATCAAAAAGAGGCTGCGTTAGCAATATAGGAGTATTACATATATAATATGCATATATAAATTTTTTTATACAGGGTGTCTGGAAATTACCGACAAATGTTTCGTGCGTAGGTAGAACAGACTATACTGAGTCAAAAAATCCTGTACCATTTTGCGGTGTCAGCAATAGTTAACGAGATATTAATGTTTAAAGATAGCCGAATACGCGCGTCCGCCCGATCTACTATTGCCGAAGGTACGGCCCACCGAGCGCACGGCGCGCGGGCCGCGAGGAGCGGGAACGGCCCAGCAGGTGCACCGCGCCGCTCGAGCTTAGAGGCTCGCGGCAGTGAGCGGGACGCTTGCCCCATTGCCCACTCCCCGCGCGCCAAGCTATCGATGACGGCGCTTTGGAAATACCTCTATTGGGAAATGATCGAAATCTTTTTGAAAATTCAATTTAGTTCGCTCTAAAGCGTGCACGTGTAAATACAGAAAAATGCTACATATGTATACATATTACTCGTTTTAAATAATATGTATATTTTAAAAGGGTATTTGATAATTCTACTGACAACGTTCGTGAATAAGAAAGAGCGCACTAAACTGAGTCGAATTGA
>NW_017298310.1:729045-733381 GCF_001594075.2 Trachymyrmex cornetzi
CAGCAAGAGACAAAAATTGTTTATTTTTTTCTCATAAAACTCTAGAAATCTTTTTAGAATTTTTTATCAACCTTTTAACATGCATTTTCTTATTAACAACTATTTTTACCAAAATGAGGAAATACGGTACTAAAAAATTCTGAAAAAATTCCTAGAGCTTTATGAAAAGAAAAAAATGACAATATTTGTCTCTTGCTGTTTTTCTGTAAAGTTGATAGTATTTGAGTAAAAATTCTTGAAAATCAAATATTTTAGTAATTAATATATCTTGTAACTAAAATAAAAGGTATTGCGAAAATTACAAAATGGTAAAGGATTTAATTCGACTCAGTTTAGTGCGCTTTTTCTTATTCACGAACGTTGTCGGTAGAATTATCAAATATCCTTTTAAAATATACATATTACTTATTTAAGACAAGTCACATTTATACAAATGTAGCATTTTTCTGTATGTACACGCGCACGCTTTAGAACGAACTAAATTGAGTTTTCAAAAAGATTTCGATCATTTCCTAATCGAGATATTATTTCCAAAGCGCCGTCATCGATAGTTTGGCGCGCGGGAAGTGTGGCAAGCGCCCCGCTCACCGCAGCGAGCCTGTAAGCTGTAAGCTCGAACGGCGCGGCGCGCCTGCTAGGCCGTCCCCGCTCCTCGCGGCCCGCGCGCCGTGCGCTCGATGGGCCGTACCTCCGGCAGTAGATCGGGCGGACGCGCGTATTCTGCTATCTTTAAACATTAATATCTCGTTAACTATTGCTGACACCGCAAAATGGTACAGGACTTTTCGACTCAGTATAATCTATTCTACCCACGCACGAAACATTTGTCGATAATTTCCAGACACCCTGTATAATGTAAAGAAATGTTAAAAATGTAAAAATATAAGTGAATTAAACTTTTGTTGAATATCTTATCTTTACACACACTTTTTATACGTTGGTTCATGGCAGATTTGTTCACGTCGTATGCTCTAACATACTCTAAAATGCTCCTACCATAGCATTTACTCACTCTAATGCGCTCGTTGAAATGAGTAGGAGCTATAGCAGGAGCACATTGGAGGCATGCAGGAGTGCGTTCCAAAACTTGACTCTGTCGACTCCGAGTATCTTTTATCTTTATTCAACATTCGGTGACCGACAAGGATAAAATAATACTCGAGTTGACAGAGTTGAATTTTGGAACGCAACCCTGCTGGAGCATACGAACAAACTTGGTGTGTTCAGTTTGCAAGCGTCTACCTCTAAAATTAGTGCTCTCTGTCGTTTCTCTGCTTTTAGTTCTGCAAGGTCTATAACTGAAACGCGAAACATGAGGCGGTATTCATAGTCCGTTTTTATTTTAAAACCATCTTAAATATAAGGGTTGTTCGCGTCGCATGCTCTGACATGCTCTAAAATGCTCCTACTATAGCATTTATTCACTCTAACACGCTCGTTGAAGTGAGTAGAAGCTGTAACAAGAGCACATTGGAGCATGTCGGAGCATGCGACGCGAACAAACTTATAATGTCTTAAGATGTTAATACTCGCCCGAAGAAAGATTCAGTACCAACTTCATAACGCGAAATAGGTCGGTATTCATAGTCGATTCTTACATTTAAGACTGTCTTAAGTTAATTTCGAAATGTCGTAAGTCAATCCGAGGACTGTATTGACATCTTAAGACATTATATTTAAGACCGTTTTAAAATAAAAACGGACTATGAATACCGCTCCATGTTTCGCGTTTCACAGTTGGTAGTCATTCATTGAAAGACGACGCGGAGCAAAAGTAGCCGTAGTTTAGTCAAACTGAGCACACCATGTAACCCTTCCACCATGCATTGGTTACAGTTATAACATGGCTATTGTATCTTTGATCAAAATTCAATTTTTTTTCTATTATTAAAAAGGATGTACAAAAGATAACAATTTAAATCTACAAAAAATATATGTTAACATTTCAAAGAATATTTTAGAATTTCTTTAAATCTTTAGACATCAAAATAAAATTTATACAAGAAAAAATGTCAAAATTAGTTAAAAATACACCTTCCCTTACACTTTGTACATTTCTATGTACGTTTATATCAAGATGTGTTAAGGTTGAATCGCAAAATGACTTTTCTTAAGATTTGTTTGAAGCTTTTACTATTTGAAGATAATGATATTCTCTATACATACGTATCATTTTGAGGGGGGGGGGGAGGGGGGAGATAACTAGATATCTTCAAAAAATAATTGCATTTGAAGTTTGTACTTTTAACATGTGCTAGACAGGAATTTCCTGTGCGAGATAAGGGGGGAGCGACACTACATTTTCAATTATAACGCAAAAAATGATATTTAGAAATTGGCTTAAAAACTAAAGGACTGTAGATAAATATAATATGAATCTCCTAAACCGAAGAAAATGGGGGTAACCAGACAAATATTAATTATAAAATCGAATTATGGAAAGTTGCTTTATTACTTCACTAATATCCACTTAGCTTATCAACTCATTCTCAAATATCGGCGCACGGTGGAGAAATAAAAATTACTGTTGGGAAATAAAAATTGTTGTTCAAAAATCGCAATCTACAGCAATTTTTGAACAGCAATTTTTTATCACCACCGAACAGTGCCCTCATGCGCTGGCGCTTCGGGTAATTACCCCTTCCCCCCCTTCCCACAAGCCGCTTCTATGCGATACAACCACCTTATGAAGGGTGTGATCCACTTAACGCTGCAAATACTTCCTTGATCAATCAGAAGAAAAAATTTTACGAATTGACCAATCAAAGAATGCTTCAAAGCATTTGCAGCGTGAAGTGGATCGCATCCGAAGATCGGGTAGAAAAGAAAAACAGATTATCGTAGCTTTCTCTCTCTGTTCGTGCATGCGCAGTAAGATATAGTCACGTGGCATATATATAATGTTAAGTTCAGTTATATTAAATCTTGGTAAATAAAACATTCTCTGCAGTGGAAATGCAGCATTTTGTAATCATTTTTAAATACTAAATCTTTTATAACCTTATTCGGCCACGCTTTGCCACACTCAAATATTTCTCTACTTTTTCTCAGATCCCACTTTCTCACCCTTTTTTCTCGTAAGAAAGAGAAAGCTACACGACACCTATTATCCGTCTCTTTCTACCTGATCTTCACGTTTTAAACCTCACGCTTGGTCTCTTTTAAGGCCCGGTTTTTCATTATCTGCATAACTTGTGGTTAGGCTTAACCTGATTTTATCCAATAGGTTTCATTTATAATAATGTCATGGATGAAGCCTATTGGATGAAACATCAGATTAAGCTTAACCACAAGTTAACCAGATAATGAAAAACCGGGCATTATTATGTCTGTAAATTCCGTCATGTATCTGTTATTATCTAACATATTGTAGTGCCATCTCTTACAAGATCCGATATCTATTGCTATACATATACAATATTCCTCATCTTTACCATTCTTTAACTCTATTTGCATTTATAAAACGTAATTAATTATAAACAATCTTTTTTTTCTAGACTTTTTTTAATCTTAGTTCCAATATTGTTCATGCATATCGTCTCTATGACGAGACCATCTCATTTTATAAATACATATAAACTGTAGAACTTTTGTATTAAGCAAATATTATCGTCAGATGAAAGACGTGTCAAAAGTGATACTTTTAATTTTTCTTCGTTTTTTGTACAAAGCCGATGCTTGCAATAGATATTTTGGTACGTACTTTAATCATGTATAAGAATATTATTATGTAAATCTATAAAGCCAATTTAAAGATATTTAAGAAGATCATAGGCCGGTATTCATAGTCGGATCTTATATTTAAGACCGTCTTAAGTACAGTCTTAAGATGTCATGAACCAATCAGAGGATCGCATTAGCGACTTGACATTACTTAAGACGGGCTTAAAATAAGAACCGACTATGAATACCGGCCTTAAAGTCGTCTGTATTACCGACTAAATCATATAATTTTTGTATACCAAATACTTTTTTCTCTTTCACAAATTCGTAAATCCTTTTCCAGGATTAAAATATACATATTAATATAAGTGTCTGTAAGGTGTAGTTTATGCCAAGAACGATCAAAAATTTCGAAATTGATATTTTTTTTACCATTTCTTAGTGTAACAAGTCGTCTCAAGCTGTCAAGTCGTGACAACATTTGCTTGATACGAAAGTTTTGCAAACTGTACTTACGAAATAGCAGGGAATGGAAAGTTACTTTTTAAAAGTAACAAGTTACAGTTACTCGTTACCGAGTAAGAAAAGTAACAAGTTACCGTTACTAGTTACCGATTTTTAAAAGTAACTCGTTACAGTTACCGTTACTTGAGAAAGTAACTTTTCGTTACTT
>NW_017298310.1:734046-734313 GCF_001594075.2 Trachymyrmex cornetzi
CGTTACAAGTAACGAGTTACTTCCATTCCCTGCGAAATAGTAATCCACAGACACATAGTTTGCCCGAACAAACAACGTCGGATTCTTAGAATTAGACTTATGCCCGTGTCACACTACGGATTGCGAACGCGGATCGGATTGGGATTGCGGATCGTCGGATTTGGATTATTCGTTCACACTACGGACCATGGTACGGACTACGGATTCAATTTGCAACATATGCTGTATCGCAAATGTCGTGTCGTCGACGTTTGCTGTGTACATTCT
>NW_017298310.1:734426-734649 GCF_001594075.2 Trachymyrmex cornetzi
CACGGGCATGTCTTTTTATACTACCACAGCAATATCTCACGCAGCCTATGGTACACGCAGTCACTCATAGCGTATTCGATTTACTAACTCGACCCGACTCTGAGTCAACAGTCTGTTCTTTTCAGCTGCATTTCTTATACAATTTAGCTCTTCTTTTGCAGCTAAACAGAACAGACTGTTGACTCGGAGTCGGGTCGAGTCAGTAAATCGAATACGCTATAAG
>NW_017298310.1:734931-761132 GCF_001594075.2 Trachymyrmex cornetzi
CATTTCACAAACACGTATTAATGCGTATACTTTAATCCTGGAAAAGGATTTTCCAATCCGTGAAAGAGAAAAAGAGTATTAGTTATACAAAAATTATACGTGTTTAGTCAGTAATACAGATCTTTATGATCCTCTTAAGGCGATGCTAAAGCCCCCCTGTTTTACCACATTCCTATTCGGTGGGATTTCTCCGTATTGGATGTACGGATTGCAAAAGTATTATTACTTAAATTATAGTACGCACACAGAGGATGTTTGCTACACTGGATTTTATGAGAAAATCGAAAAAAAATTATAAAATTTACTTATTTTTGGCTCGCACAGCTGTCACCTCGGATATATATTTGCTTGATATAAGAGTTTTAGAGTCCATATCTTGAAAATAAGGGGGCAGCAAACATCACATTATTGAAACGAACGATACCGAATTTGTAGAACTAAGATTGAAAGTCTAGAAAAGATATATTCCCACCGAATAGGAAATACGTGTATACAGATGCTTTGCGGAGACTGGGACTGTCAACAGAGCCGAAATTCCGTGTAGTAGTAGTTGCGCGGTCTTGCGATAGATGGTGCTGGCATATGTTAGATAAGAGCAGATGTATGCGTTTGAGTAAGACAGAATAATATATATTATATAATATAATGTAAAAACTAAATCAAAGATGTCGCCACTATTATCGAAATTGGAATTAAAAAAGTCTGTACTATCGACCTTGATTGAGTTGGGTAATCGGTTTAGCATCCCCTTAAGGGGATCCTGGAGTCTTCTTTTTTACCGATTAAGCAAGCGTTTATGTTTCTTACGCGGTTCTTCGAATTAGTTGCACAGAATAAAAATTCCTTCACGATTGAAATATCTGTGCTAATGTACCTTCTCCTGGTGTATTTTGTGTCCAAAACTGGGAAAAATAATAAATTACAGATTTCTGTATCCATATGCTATCAGCTCATCAAACATTTACTTCGTGAAAAAATTATATGTACGTTATATGCTCGAAATTAGGACACATGTAGAATAAATAGACTAATACAGTCGTATCTTTAGAATTAAGTTTTGACGCCTAAATAAAAAGATGAGTGCAAAAAACGAATTTGTGTGTCTAGCGCGTGAGAAATCGACGATGTGTGTGTATGACAGTTTAGACCGTTTAACCATGAAACCGAACAGTATTTTAGTTAATCTCTTTCTAAGAGATGACGTTGCAATATGTTAGATAAGGACAAATGAATGCGTTTGAGCGAGACACGATATATAATAAGTATAAGAAATGAGTGAAAGATGTCACTATTGTCGAATTTGGAATTTAAAAAAGTCTGTACTATCGACTTTGATTAATTTCGACCGTCATTCCAGCATCCTCTTAAAGGGATCCTAAAGACGTCTGACGGCAACTACATTGACAGCTATGGCCATCTATTGGTAAATTACGGTTTCATATTTACATACTTGGTACTAAAATAAAAAAAAGTTAAAAAAATTTTTACCTTTTTTTTTCAATTTTAGTATAACATCCACTGCACCACATCAGGATTTTGCGTTTACTTTAACCCTGTAAAAGAATTTTTTACTCCATTTGGTCAATTCGGAGATTTTGATCAAACTGCAATGTCGATAATTGGGTTCTTCCAGCATCCCCTTAAAGGGATCCTAATGACGTCTGTATTACCGACTAAACACGTACAATTTTTGTATAACGAATACTCTTTATCTCTTTCACGGATTGGAAAATCCTTTTTCAGAATTAAAGTATACGCATTGGGGATCCTAAAGATCTGTATTACCGACTAAACACGTATAATTTTTGTGTAACAAATACTCTTTTTCTCTTTCACGGATTGGAAAATCCTTTTCCAGGATTAAAGTATACACATTAATACGTGTTTGTGAAATGGAGTCTACGCTGAGAATGATCAAAAATTTCGAAATCGATATATTTTTTACCATTCCTTAGTGTAACATGGCGTCTTAACTGTTAAGTCGTGACAACATTTGCTTGATATGAAAGCTTTGCAACCCGAACGTACGAAATAATAGTTCCCAAACACGTAATTTGCACGAACATACAACGTCGAGTTCTTAGAAATTAGATTTAGACGCTTTATCGCGACGAATTCGTTGTACGAAAATTGACACGTATGATAGCGTATTCGATTTACTGACTCGACCCGACTCCGAGTCAACAGTCTGTTCTGTTTAGCTGCAAAAGAAGAGCTAAATTGTATAAGAAATGCAAATTTTTCGGAGTTCGAGCTTTGCTTTAGGATCCCCTTAATACGTGTTTGTGAAGTAGAATCTACGCTGAGAATGATCAGACGCGTAGAAAAGAACAGCAAATTTCCAAGGAATATACAGGGTGTCCCGACCTTTTTTGCCAATCACTTTTGTGAAGATAGAGCGGACTAAACTGAGTCGAAAAGTCCTCTGCTATTTTGCAATTTTTGCAATAGTTAACAAGATATTCATTACTAAAAATTGCAAAGTATTGGTCTTGAATAATTTTTTGCTCAAATACTATCAACTTTACAGAGAAACTGTATGAAACAAAAATTATTTATTTTCTTCTCGTAAAGTTCTTAGAATTTTTTCAGAATTTTTTATCAACTTTTTAGTACTGTATTTTCTTATTTTTCCAACATGAGAAAATACGGGTGCAGTTTTTCTCTAAAGTTGATAGTATTTGAATAAAAAATTATTCAAGATCAATATTTTGCAATTTTTAGTAATTAATATCTCTTGTTAACTATTGTAAAAATTATAAAATGTAGAGAACTTTTCGACTCAGTTTAGTTCGCTCTATCTACACAAAAGTGATTGGCAAAAAAGGTCGGAATACCCTGTAGATATTTTTAAGAAAAAAAGTATCGAAATAAAAATTTTAATGCGATGTAAAGGAATGTAAGGAAAATTTCAGGTAGACATGCAATGTTGCAAAAATAAACGCACCGAAATTTGAAAAATGAGACAATTTAGTATTTAAAAAATAATTTTTTTAAAATACTTATTTTGTAATCTCCACGCAAGAGAATCATATATCAATCTAACGTAATTATCTAATAAATTATTATTTATTATTAGAATCCGGATTTTTCAACATTCCAACGACCGTTATACTAATTCGAGTCGATCGTATAGCATGTTCCTCACAATTCTCCCCAGTGCCACTCATCTGAAATCGCGGTGCGAAGCGCGGGGAGCGCTGTCTGCTCCACCATTACTCCCCACCATCAATGATATACCTCGCTCCACGGCTTCGGATGAATTGCAGTGGGAAGAACTAGCTACGATTGACACAATCTCAGAACTTTAATCCGGACTCTATTTATTACATTAGAATATGTGGTATTACAAAGTGGATTTAAAGGTCTTCTTGTTTTTAATGTTGTTAAATTAAGACGAATTGATGCTTTTCATTCTCCTAATTTTTCTATAAATAAGAAGGGCAAACATTTTATATAATATTTTACACTATATTTTTAAATATTAATTTCTTTACTGAATTAGAAAGAAGTGTTATAAAGACATGCTTATGAATATCCATAAATTATGCTAATTTTCAAATTTTTTATTTAATGTTTAATGATATTATTCAATTAAATGATTGATTCATCTTAATCTTCGATACATTAAAAATCGGAAAGGTGTTACTCAATTTAGCCAAAAAGGCTATAATAATTAAAATAATATTTAAATTGACGTATTCGTCGATCGATCAGTCAAAAAGCGTTACTTGTTGAAATAACCACCAACGTCTGAAATCACCACTCAACAAAAAGTTTTTAGATAGCTTAGATAAAAATTACAGGATGATCATGTTCACGATACAGAAATTGGCACTTTTGTATTGCAAGGACCATGATCATGTCGTAATGAACATCTACGGATACAATAAGGAAATTAGAATATAAGGAACGACAAAGATTACGGAGAGAACGATTTTGTAATCATAGGACCACTAAACGAATCATTGACGACATGTGAGAATTTATAGTATCGCGGCGAATTTGAATTGTAACTGATTACGGTGAATGTCAAATTATTGATAGCAAGCAATTTTATATACTGAAGATGACCAGATAAATGATCGAAAACGTTATAAATATATTATTTTTGGAATAAAGGAAAATTAGGCAAAGACATCCAGTATTAGGCTTATATGCTTCTTGTTACGACTCTTATTGTTACAACTAAAGCTTTTGTTGATTATATTGTAATATAATTTAATTAATACAACAAAATTCTATATTCTGATGTAATGAACAAAAAAATGAAAAACATCGTATCATGAAATAAAACCAAAACATAACCTTTATTCATTGAATCAACATAATCATATACAATTCTTTCCGATGCATGTATTTCCATTACAAATCTTATTAAAAAAGAAAAATCTTGTGTTTTTATTACACTTATTGCTTTTTTGTCAAACAACATGCAATACAATGTATAATACTAGCCAAACTATTATATGTTGATAATGTAAGCGATTGATTCTTACTTATGGATCCATAAATAAAAGTTAATTGTTCAATAAGTAAGCTGCATTCCGAAACCCATCGAAAAGAAGGTGTTATAATCTTTTAGATCCTGAGTGTACATCCGTGAGTTAGCTAGAGTGAGGAGATACTTTCTATTTAGCGGCATAATTCAGCAAACTATAAGCATAACTGTTACATAAATAGATATAAATGATGTATATATGTTATATAGAAGTTATATCCGTATTTGTGGTGAAGCATTGTTCTATTTTTGGAAGCTTTCCAACAAGCAACACTGTGTAACACAGTAATTATTTTATCTTTGTTTCATATTGGCGAACAACAAAGATGATTCACTGTATTACACTGTGTCATCTATGTCTCTTGTTGGAAAGCTCCCTTTATTACTCACCAGAACCGTATTAAAATTTCTTGCCTCTAGGCACTTCAATCGTTACCGCCTCTATTCAACCCTCAAACTTAGATCCTCGTTGCAAACCTGCATTAGCGACGAACAACCAAAAAAATTTTTTGCCGTAAACCTTCTCATTCCACTCCATGTATATGTCAACGATTACATGACAAAAGTCAGCATGGCATCTCTCAGATTTCTCTCTGATAGAACAAGATCGTAAAATCCCAATTAGAATCCAATGATCATCGATCGATGGACAGATTTTATCAATCATCTACAAAAAATGGCTACTTTTTAGAAATTTTTTTTGAAAAAGTGCCGCCCCCTCCCTCCCTCCCAAACTTGTCCTTAGGCATAGCCTCGAGTTAATTCGACCCTGTTACTCACTGGAAAGTCAAAAAAGCTGTATAGAACGATGTTCGTATCGACTTGTACAATTAAATAAAAAACAACCAATGTTGACATCACTATTATGCATTTGTAGTAAATGTATGTAGATATATGTAGCTATATGTAGAATTATTATTTTGTCCTGTACATTTAGCAAATTTTTTATATAATTATTTCTAAGAACATCTCTACAGCTTTTAGCAACATTAACAACAGCATTTGTGAAAAGTTTAGAAAATACACATATTGACTCTAATTTTATTTTAATTTCTTAGATATCAAGTTTCTTTTTACTAATGTTCTGTTGGACTTGACAATATAGATGAGCGTATCAAACAAACGGACTTAAAAAAAATTGTAACATCTCCAAGAATGAGTTTATTAGCGTTTTATTAGTAAATTAGTCTTAGACTCTACATATTTTAAATTTGAGAACTACTTTTATAAATAGAAATTCACTACTCCAATGGGAACTCTGTTTTCTTCGATTATTGAGAATTTAGTCTTACTTACTGGATTAAAAGTTTTAAGTGCTATAAGTATTTCTTTACCACTTTATTTAAATATCTGGATGATATTGTGATAGTTGTGCCATCTGATATGAAAAAATTAATCGAGCCACCTCCAATCTTGATCATAAACTGAATTCTTAGATGGAATGATTCAAAAACTTTGTGTATGGACTCAAAGTGTTTGAATCATTCCATCTAAGAATTCAGTTTATGATCAAGATTGGAGGTGGCTCAATTAATTTTTTGTCACCATCATAAACAATAACGAAAAATTGAAATTTGATTGATACCATAAGCTTTTTGCTATTAGTACCATAAGTCTCCATAAGTTTTTACTTAAACTTTTTATCATTATATCCTTTTTCTCAAAAAAGAGAAACAGTGAACAGAATAATTTCTTTTATTGCATTGTGAAAAAACCTCAAATTTATCATATACGTTATGAAGAATCACTATTCTCCTGAGTTTATTTTCGAAATAATCAATTTAAGATTTAATAAAATTTACAACAACATATCAAAGAAATAAAGAAAATTATTTTAAATGTTTCCATCATTCTTTTATTGTTTCTTTTATTGCTCAAGTAGAAAAACTCATGGAATAGATATTTTTTATTTAATTTACCACGATTTCATAATTTATTCCTTTATCAGATTGCGTTTTGCTGATTAATATTTAATATAAATGCTTTGTGTGTTAAGATAATAAAGTCGATAATTTAATCAATAGCAATGAGACAAATATAAAGCGCTAGGTTATAACTATTTTTTCGCGTTTTCAACATAAAAAGGAAATATGAAATATTTATTTTAAATAAGTAATTACAGCAGAGAGAGAGAGAGAGAGAGAGAGAGAGAGAGAGAGAGAGATTTAGTAAGGCACTTCACGAAATATGTGCGGTATCGTATTATTAATAAAATGAAACGACATGTATTACAGTCTCGTTGCAAGGCAATAATATATCCAAGTGAATTAGATTGATAGATCTTGCCCTTTTATTTCTTGAGAATAAAACAGTAGGTATATGCTATTAGAAATTATATCATTTTTATTTTGTATACATAAAACTGTTAAGTTTAAAACACTATATCCATTTTTGTCACGTTGTAAAATCACAATCATTTCTTTTGACGGTTAATTTCATTAACCAATTAATTACAATTAACAATTAAATTCTATTTCTAATTCTACAATAAGAGCAATGATCATTGAACGTTTAAAATAAATCGATATTGGTACAGTACAAATATCCATACAACAAAAAAGCTTACAACAATATTGCTGCAATATTTGCAATGTTGTTGCAATATTGTTGGAACATTGCAATGTTCTTGTAATATTGCTGGAATAATTTATACTGATTGGCAATCATAATGAATAGTTCACGTATTTAATATACAACAAGCGAAATGAACGCTGTACTTGTTGCACGGTTTCTAAATTAATTCTTCACACACATGTTTCCATAATTAAGCTACTAATTTAATTATTCTATTAATAAACTACGACATCATTTGCTGATTGTATTCCGGATTATCACTGAGATTCGACTGAACACGATGATTGAATGTAAGGAACAATGTATTTATATCGACGATGTCGTGCGCATCCTGTCGGTTATGATTTCATCAAGATACTAAGTTTATGATCATATGAAAGATGCATATCGCCCGTTCGTATAAACAAGCATTGTAAATTAAGTCGTGGTGCGTATAACACTTAATATACTAGGGCTTGCATTACCCCCTATCCCTGTTCCTGTCTATAGGACGGCTGTAGGCCGAGCGAGAAAATGAAGAAGGAAGAGGATGAGCCCCGGGACCGACGGTTGCCACGTGGCGACACGTGCCCTAAGAATTAATTGAGACATGAAATTTATTTGGTGCTCACGTATGTCAGAACCAATCAGCATCTTTGAATCGATAAAGATTTCACGCGAGTCAATGTCGTCACGGAAATAAATATCATTTCATTCACAACAATTTTGTTTTACTTTATATATAACATTATCATAATCTTAATAATGCATATTTTTTCTATCTCAATCTTAATGCTTCTTTTATAAATTGCTAGTCTGATAATGACGAATTAAGTGTATCAACTTCGACGACGAGTTTTTGTATCTGAACAGATGCAAAGGACTTTTTATTATTGAGCATTGTAATGTTATAATTTGAGAATTTAACTTTGAATCTGAGATGCATGTGAATATTTTACGCTTTATGATATCCAATATGGAATTTTATTTTAACATCTATAATACACACTTTATCATTGTGGACGTAGGATCAGATTAACGACAGGATGCGTACTTACAGCTGACAATTTTAGTGACCAGTTCAAATCAAATGTTTTGTAATATTGATATATTTGCTGTACCGTTTAATTTAAATATGTTTTCATGTATCATTGAAGATGACCCGATCGGGCTCGAAACGACATAGGGTAAACTAGGGTATTATGGCCATACGGAAAAGATGGCCATAGGCCATAATTTCTCCAATAATTGATAAATAGTGCATTTTTATAGTCATTCTTAAAGATAATCAATATTTACAGTAGTTAAAAAAATATTTTTTCTTTCGACTATCTGCAAAGTTTTGCACGTGTCTGCTAAAAACTGTTATAATGTCTAATAAATTACAGTTAAGCTGCCATAATCAACATTACATACACAATAAAGGTACGTAAATCGCAATGTGACCTATAATTAATACTTTTATTTTCACTATTTATTTATAAATACTATGGCTATCTTTCTTAATGTCATGGCCATCTTTTCCCTAAAAATCAGATAAGATGGCCAATGCATATTTTGTAATATTTCGATCAAATTAAAATTCTGTTAAGTATTTTCTCTTTAATTTCGAGTATTTGTTACTTTAAGCTTCAGTGAAAGGAATATCCCAAATATTGTTAAAAAGTAACAAAAATAAATGTATGTTTTTTGCATTTTAAAGAATTATGGCCATCATACCCGAATTTACCCTATATTATTTTGTTTTAGTTCTTAATAATTATATTGATTTCTTTTATTTACATATTTATGTTTGTTTTTATGATTCGTAGCCTTTCTTAATACGTGTTTTATTTATAATAAAATATATATCTAACGTTTTTCTGTTCTCTCTCTCTCTCTCTCTCTCTCTCGCTCTCCCCCCCCCCTCTTTCTCCCTCTTCAAACATTAATATTATTAAAATAATAAGTGGCTCAAGTTTAAAAAAATTGTAAACAATAAGGAGCATACAGCCACAACGCTTGATGTGTTTAGCTTAAAGTATATATTTCAAAATAAAATTAGGTAAACGTTTCGGTCTAACATGTGACCATCTTCAGTACATTAAATTTATATATTATAATTCAAATTAAAACATCCAAGTGATCAATATAAAAACATAATAAATATACATATTAAAAAAATTTTTTTCCCAAAAGTTATAGTATGTAACGCCACAAATTTCGTAATCATATGTATTGTCGCAGAAAGAGATGTATTGCGCATGTAGAAAATCTTTATCGTAAAATATTATATATAAAATTAGTGTCGACGAAAAAATAGTTGACGAAACGTGATTGCATTGTGAATTAATTGCATCTGGCAATCACGTATTCGACGAACACTAATTTTATATATAATATTTTACGATAAAGATTTTCTACATGCGCAATACATCTCTTTCTGCGACAATACATATGATTACGAAATTTGTGGCGTTACATACTATAACTTTTGGGAAAAAAATTTTTTTAATATGTATATTTATTATGTTTTTATCTTGATCACTTGGATGTTTTAACTTGAATTATAATTATAAATTTAATGTACTGAAGATGGTCACATGTTAGACCGAAACGTTTACCTAATTTTATTTTGAAATATATACTTTAAGCTAAACACATCAAGCGTTGTGGCTGTATGCTCCTTATTGTTTACAATTATTAATATCATTTTTAAAAACGTAATAATATAGATAACAATAAGTAATAATTATATTCGAACTCTCAATTTTCAAACAAATTAAAAGTATGACTAAAGTAGGCTAGTGAGAGTCTGGCAACGATGAACGGCACAATGATAGGTGAAAACCATACTTAGATGTTAACTTAAAGTCTTCTGTATTTGGACGTTTCGATAAAAATTTTTGATAAAAATATAGATAAGTTATCAGGTCATTAAAATCCCAGAAATAAGCTTTACTGAAAGTTGATATTTTCGGTAAGCTTAATTAATATACGTGGTAGGATTAAATATGACTCAAATAGCAAATATGAAGTAAATATTCAGATATTTTTCTCGATAATAAGATTAACACTATTAACAGCCTTTATAATCTAATAACTACTGAGAAATTAGATGTCAAAAATAATTAAAACGACGTGATTTGAACAGCACGTGTGCGTATTTTTGTAACCAAATGGACGAGCATTGTTTTTAATTTTGCAATAGCTATTTACGGTGAAATATAAAATTGTATTTTATTTTCAAATATATTGTGACGTCGCGCATTTATTTAATTTTTTTAAATTAATTCTTTATATAACTCACAATGGATAAATAATAAATAAATAAATAATTTCAAGCATTCTATATACTTTTACACCTTCTTGAGAGAACTTTATTTGATTGATAAAAATAAATTTCCCTGTAAAATGTTTTTTCTGAGTTCTTTATTAATCAATCTAATTACATAACAAAATGTTTTCCCGTATAAAAAATAAAAAAAATTTTTTTAAGCATAGTTACGCAGCAGCCGATGAAATACTAGATGAAAAATAGTAAATGTGTTCCTCCTTCTTCGGGATTTCCTTTAAAGAAAAACATTGATTCAAACTATTATTATCCTTCTGTCAATGCATGGGTGTATCGAATTTTAAACAGTACAAATATTTATATTTTTATATGCGAATTTTTTTGACGTTTCAGAAACTTTTAAAAGCAATAAAAAATAATATTAAATGAAAATAGAGAAGTTAACCGATCATAAGTTTAAACACAGATGAGTGAAAAATACTACATTCGATCAAAGCGGTTCTCTGTGCTTAATAATATTTCTTACGAATTTTCACAATTTCCAGTTCTAGTTAACTGTGCGTCAATTATTTGTGGATTTTGAAATACAGTCCTAAACCTAAGCTGGAGTAATAATATATCGTAAATTAAATTAATAAGCAATTTAATAAAGAATAGTTGTGTACAGACTTTCTTATTTTTACTTCTACATTTTTCGCGAGAACTTTGTGGGTGAAACGCAGTATTGAAAAGATGAAAAATTAGGCATTGATAGAAGGATTAAATAATTGCATGGCGGGTTCTCGTGACGTAGGGACACGCGGTAGCGGCATTTCGGACGCGCGCGCGCGCGGAATTAATCGTTCTCCGATGCACTGCCACTTCGATTTCGATCTTAACGGGTGCGACCGACGAGGCGTTATACGAGGCCACACGATATAGGTAGCAATCCGGCAGTCTACAGTTAATTTAGAGGCCATTTCCTCTGTAAATAGCCAATAAAAGCACGGCGTGTTCGTGCGAGCGCGCACACGCAACATTCGGGAGAAGGATGGGTCGAGGAGAGGCTACCAGCGCGTAGGCGGCTGTATAGCAGAGAAGGGTGGACGGGGAGGGAACAAAACGAAAGGGGATGTCGAGAAGGGATGCGAGAGACGGGACGCAATATTATAAAATTTAATGTCTTGGTTTACGGGCCGCGGAGCCGGCTATAACCTCGCCCCGATATTTACTGGGCAATCGCGGGGCTATATTGCACCCCCCTTGAGCCCGAGCAGCTCTTTCCGCCGTACGTTGCCGTCATCCTCCTCTCGGCTCGGCTCGGCTCGGCTCGACGTTCTGAGTTCGGACTTCTTGATCGTTTCCCAATTGGGGCCCAAAAGATATCGAGCATCAAAAAAGTCTCGCGCAAAATTCCACGGTGCTTATTAACATGATCTCGTTACGAATGATGCGATCGAATAACAAATTTTTTTTTACAGAATATAACAGAAAATGAACGATAAAAATTGCGCGCGGATTTAGAGCGCATTTATTTTTAATACTATAAAATGCATAAGAACTTTATCCACAAGTATAGAAGTTTTATAGATAATGGACATGGTACATAGGTAACGATGCCACGGGATTAGAAGTAGCTGATTCTGCTACGTAAAGAATTCATTGAACCTTGTATAGCTGGTTCATTTATAGCCGAATCAATTACCTGGTGTCAATGTGACAAGTTTGATTCGCATTCTTAGCTATTAGTTAAGTCCATAAAATATTGATACCGGTTGTATATAAGGCAACCCGCATATTGGGATATAATTCGCGGATTGATTGCAAAAATATCTACTTCTTCCCATATTAAAATTTATAACACACCAGCGCGGCAGTTCATCTTTTCTATTTACACGTTTTCCACGACGACCCATGTTATTTGTTTTCCAGGGTCGATGCCCAAAAGGACCGGTAGTATACCGTCACCGCTGGTATTGCACATAGCGCTTTAAATATATATTAATCGTTCCCAATCGTTTTATTTATAACGATGAAAAGCGGCGTCGCATTTTACGTATCTCTCGCAGGACCTCCGATGACGACTGAATTCTCTCGCGGGTTCAATGAACTCGCGCGAATCAACCTAAAACGGTATCTTCGCGAAAGTAAAAAAATCTCCGAGTGACGTGGTTTCGCGGCGATGTAATGAAACGCAATCGATTTCAAGCGGTTTCAATGTTTTATGCACTCGCCGCGCTCTGCAGCGAGTTTTTTTTTATTTACCAGCCCGGTGAATAAGTGAAGGGCCATGACTTCGCTCCCTCTCTCTCTCTCTCTCTCTCTCTCTCTCTCTCTCTCTCTCTCTCTCTCTCTCTCTGCTGCCGGCGAGGACCCACAGGGGAGGTTTTTTTTAGGATGAAAGATATAAATCTGTCGACTAGCATTGAGGTATCTCGCGAGAAAGAATGAAGCAAATGATGCTCGTAACAACAATAATTAAGTCTTTCGACAGCTTCGCAATAAGAGTCAACAAAAATAAAATTTGACGTATGCCAGTTTGCGCACGTGACTGTTTGATGTAATGACTAAAATAAATTTAAGCTTTTGCCCATCGTATCGAGAAACACCACGCGATAAAATAGTTAGATATATTAAATGCGAAATTAGACTCTCGTATAAACTTACCTTCTGTTTCTCAAAACGAGCGAAATTACGTATGTGTCATTATTCTGTCCAATAATGCGCTCCACATTAGGCAAGTCGAAGCTTGTTTTCTCGTAATTCCCATACTTCGATATTTTCATCATATTGTATAGTAGTACCGCACCACGAGATAGTTCGATAAAATATGCACACGTCCGTACCGTTCATTACATAGTTCCTGTACATATTACCCCCCCCCCCCCATACAAACTCCATTAACAGTTATAAAATAAAACTAATATAATTATTCATTATAAGATCCTGTCATTAGGTATTGAATAAACTCTGACGCATTATATACATATTTGATTACTTTGATGTAGCGAATCTACTTAGAAACTACCTCTTTAGTTAGAAAATTAAGTAAAACTAAAAAAAGACATTACACGAAAAGAACGAATTTGTTGAAAAAGTTAGTTAGATACAGATCTGAAAATAATTTTATTTTATGGACCATAAAAATAATTATATGGAACGCTGAAACATAATCAGTAATGCTGCCAAATGCTTCAATAAGTATAACATTCAGCTTGGACGGTCTGCAAAATTATTTTGATAAAGTATAAAAAATTAATTTCAAATTTGTATTAACCAAAATTTTTTAATATTTTAGCAAAGTTATTCTCTACTTTTTGTAAAAATGTATTACTTCAATGCAACGAATCTACTCAGAAACAGCCAATACTCAAAAACAAGTCAAGTAAATATAGTAAAACTTTTTAAAAAATATATTATATAGAAAGAATTAAACTCAAAGCTCAATTTTTTTAGATACTTTAATAAAATCGTTCATTTTATTGAAATATCTAAACTTTCAAATAGATATACAAATCTGAAAATAATATTTTATTGGATCATTAAAATAATTACGTAAAAAAACTCCAAGTGTGATGAGCAATGCTAGATAAATTTTGCAAAAATGCTGCGAAAAATTTTGATATTCTATCAACCAGCTTGAGTATCCTACATAGTTATTTTAATAGTTCAAAATTATTTTTAGATTTGTATGTATTTTTTTTAGATACTTTAAATATTATAAATTTTTAGATATTTCAACAAAACCATTTTTTTCATACAGTAGTTAAAAATAGAAAATGAAGTATAATAAAATATCCGTAATAAAATATCCCTTTTGCATAAAATAGTTCGTACAAAACTGAAATTTTGTTTATTAACGTCATTTTTCGACATTTAATGTGACGCAATTTATTCATCTGGAGTGAAATTATAAATCGTAGATATCCCCCCCCCCCCCTACAATCCCAATCAATATATTTCGACGAAAAAGAGCATCACACGTCGTACATAAATCAGCGTAGACGTCAGAGTTGTCATATATTGACCACGATTTAAATACAGGAAGCTTCTATGTAACCGCGAGAGACAAACAAGTAAGCTTTGTGAGTACGCGTCCGCCCCTCCGGCCAACGTTAGGAAAACGAACGACGCGACGCGACGCGACGGTGGCGGACAAGAGATAGGGATTCGTAGATAGGGAGGTACGTACCTACCACCTTTCGTTGTTTCTCAGGACGCGCTACGGTCCGAGGATGGGTTATCCCTTTCCCGCCTTCGTAAAGCAGGAATTTTTACACGTGATATAATGTCTGCGAGTTTCCTCCTACTGTATCCGTGGACGACGTCACTGATGTAGATACCAGCCGGAGACAATAAAAACCGCACGCTCGGTGAGATATCGGCTGTGTCTCTACAGAGTTAAAATAGCCGCTTATTTCCTATGAACAAGAAGTAAGTCTAATTTCGGAATTTCTCAATAAGCCTCACACAAACTTGAGCATAAAAAAACAAACGGAACGATCTTTCGGTCCATAATCGCGTTATAAGTGGTTTGAGTGAAAAATAATATATATTCTAGATTTTACAAAAAAGTATGTCAAAATTGTTCAATAAGATGCTTGAGAAATAATTGAAAGTAAAGCACTAACAAATGGTTTAACTGTTTGATTTAAAATAAAATAGAATTCAATAAAATTGCTTTCATAGTATACTCGTCCATTACTTTGATTTTATGTACAAAGCCTTGGTTAGTATAAAGCACCCCTAATTTATTACATTTTCTTGGAAAAAGCAGTAATAAGAACAAAAAGAGGATTACCGAAATATTAAAATTGTTTTAACAATAAATACTGTTTAACAATAAAAGTTTCTATAAAACTGCTTTTTAATTTAGTTTTCATTAGAAATCACTCGTTTGCCACAACAATAATCTAATTAATTAAAATTAAAAAATTGTCATTCTTTAGTTGCTTGCAAGAAAAAAACGAAAACCAAAAATCAAGAAATTACACACTTTTAATCCTCCATAATCAGTTACTAAACCAAAATTGCATTTTAAAATATATTATAATATTATAAAATTTTAATTATTTAAAATATTCCAACTTTTTTTTAAATCTTGTTTTTTAAAATTATGTCGTTGTAACAGATAAACGATATAACATTTACGTCAATTTATAGAGGTACTTGATATTTATGGCCATAGATAGAGACTATATCAGATCTATATATAGAGACTACATCATCAACCAGACAAAAATGGAATTTGCGAATGGAATGGACGGAAAAGCAAGGACTACATTTCAACGAGCACTTTTCGAAATCGAACGAAGAGAATGTTAGGACTTTGATATTAACGTAAGATTAAATGTTTCCTAGATATTGGTGTAAATCTCGGTTAAATCCTAATCATGCGACAACTCGTACACTTAATTTTTTATTATTCCGATGTGTGATACTCGAGAAGAAGGGAATGCTCGGCATGACTAATACCCGTCCTTCTCCAGAGGACTGGCCGTCGACGAATGGCCACGTCGCGTCGCGTCGCGTCGGAGCCGAAGGCAGAAGAAGGAGAAATATCATCCGACGCGCGATGTGTTCGTACCGTGGCGCGGACGGTATATAGGGTAGCGCGCGCGGAAGGATCTATCTCTCCGGTCTCCCAGATAGTCTGGGTGGGTGCTCTTTCCCTGTAGTACGAGGGGTGGGTGGCCTTCGCGCGCTGAAATGGCAAAACACAAGACACGGAGGTGCGGAAGGGGGCGGTGGGGTTGGAGGCCGCCGAAGGTAGAGGAGAGAAGGAAGAGGAGGAGGAGGAGGAGGAGGAGGGTAGCGACGGAGAGGGTGAGGGCTGGCGAGGTAGCGACGTCACCACGGAAATCAAGAGTAATGCCAACACGAAACTGCACTACCCCTCGCGCACCCTTACCGACCCCTCCTCGCTCCCGTCTTGCTCTCACACCCCCTGGCACACCACCCCGTCCGCGTTTCTCCCGGTTCTTTCACCGTCCCTCCGTTTCTCTCACCCTTTCCCCGCTCACCCGCCCCAGGAGATCCCGCCGACCGACCCACGAGCCTGGTGCGCTTTCTCTCCCGCCTCCGCCCGAGTCACCTCACCGATCTCACCCACCCCCAGGGAATAACCCCCTCGACGGCTCCCGCGGTGAGCGCCGCGCCGCCGACGAACCTCGGTGAGACGGAAACGATAGCGGCTCCCACGAGCACTCGCTGCGACTAAGGCGGAAGGCCGCGCTGCCAGATCCTGAGAATTCTCTTTCGCCCTCTGCCATTCTTCCTCAGTTCCCGCGTCACTACCTTTTTCCTGCCCATATCGGACCGCTGTCTTCCTCAACACCAGAGAGAAAGAGTACAGTTCTATTTAAAAAAAGCGTACTTGAAACGATTAAGATGCTATAACTCTTTTCAGAAAAAACGAGCAAAAACACCTCGATCGTGCCGTATACGACATAATTGTCACCTTGCGCTATGCTGGCCACTTATCGGTCTTAGTAGCTACGTAAATTATCTTGTGTGATTTTGGCACATGTAACGAAGTTGTTTAAAACACAATCTTACGCAATTAAATCATAAAGATAAGAATGTTAAGAAATTGTTCTGTTAATATTTTGATTAGCACTTGCTACATTGATAAATAATTAAAGCAAATAGATTTTTTGTATAAGAAAAGAGAATAAAGAAAGGAAGAAAGAGAGCTCTATCTTTTTTTACTAGAGAATTCCTATGGATATATTAATAGAAATTAATGTAAAGCAATTTTAGATTAGATTTTCCTCGCATTAATAAAACATTATTGGATTAAAAAATTTCAAAGTAATTTTTGAACAATCATGTCTATTATAATTTATTAAAAAAATGTTTCTGCATAAAAACATAGGCATCCGGATGAAAAAAAAGTGTTTACACATAAAATGACTATCGAGTAATATGATTTTTATAAAATTTGACAGAAGAGTAAAGTTTGAGCATGTTAATCAAAAGAAATTATAGTACGTTGAAAACATGCTGCAATTCACAAGTACGAAAAACGAAAGTGTATTTTCTGATTTTTTTCTTCAAATCCCACTCTCGTGAAAATGTGGCCATTCGTATGATCGGCTATATCCGTGCAGCTCCCCAACAGCGCCGCAAAACGTCTTTTAATATACACTATATCTTCGGGAGGCTGTGTGTTTATCCTCATAATCTTCCAGCGTGCAAAGAAACCGATTTGTGTTTTGATATGAGCTCGTTTCCTTGAATCTGTCGTGAAATTCACCCTACATATCACTATCTACATATACATAAGTATGAACGCGCATTCGCTTGATTTTATCACTCAGAAATAAAGTTGTGTCTGACTGGTAAATTATTAAATTAAATTGTATCGGAACTGATACATTATAAGACTCAATATAAAAGCTTATAAAAAAGAAAAAGAAAGTGAGTGAGTGAGAAAGAAAGAGAGAGAGAACAGTTTTCAAGAAAAACATAATTAAAAATTATATACGCTCTATGTGTGCGTGCGTGCGTGCGTGCGTAGTTTACTGCTTATAATTAGCATCCAAGTTTCTCGTTTTAAATATTGACAAAGGAGAGAGAAAAGTATTTCCTTTGGTCTCATTTAAAATTGTTACAATTACTACTACTTTTCTTACGTATTTATTTAGTTTATCTATTAGCTTGATTTATTAAAGTTGATAGATACTTTTAAAGAATATACGCATCATATATAAGACGTTTACGCGGCACAAGTTGCTCGCTATTAGCATCCTAATTAACTAAATAAACGGCGAGGTATTATTCGAGCTATGAGACCATCGGGACTAGAGAATGCAAGTACATTCGAAAGGTTTTTTACATACATCCAAAACAAGAAAAGTGTTAAAGCAAGCAAAATCGCAGAACAGATCGCGTCTTTTATTGCAACAGATTAAATTAATTTTAGCAAATTAATTGGTAGTTAAGATGTTTAGAGTTAAGTAAGAGTTTACGCCCTCTCTCTTCTACTTTTACTGCTAATCTTATTCATGCTATTTTTGCATTCACCTTTGCACGATAATTTTGTTTTATTTCTCTTTCCAATCCCTTGAATTCTCCCTTCTCTCATTTCACGTTTCTTTTTTTTTTTTAATAGTGCAAAATCGAATTCTAAAATCAAGTTAAATGCTACAGAGGAAAATAGAGAAATAAGAGTAATATTTAGTCTAGTAAGATATTTTTTTAAACTATTATTTCATAATTACCTGTGTGTAATTAAAGTTATTAGCTATCCCTGGCGCCAAAATCTGTAACACAGTTATTGACACCGAGTCTGTGAGACTAATTTAATATGTTGATTGAAAGACACTGATTAATTTCCAAAAATTAAAATGATATAACTCGTATAAAAAGGAATGAATATTAAGTTTATTTTAATAAGGATAATCCAAATTTGCAAATGTAACATAAAGAAAATTATTTGACATTTTTGTGTAAAATGGCAAATGGTACAATAATAGGAACAAGAATTAAGAACTAATTATTAATTCAAATATAATAATATATTTTTTATTTTAACCCTTACCGTACTATGTACAATTTGGTGCCTCATCCATACTATCAAGGATCACTAGAATCTCTTCGTTTTTTCACCTTTTCAAAATAATTTTAAAAATCTCTAAAAATTCACCAACATACTTTCAATTTTCTAGAATAAATATGGACTCTTTATTTTGGAAAATATATATATATATAATGAAATGTAGTATAATTTATAATTACCGAAAGACTCAAAGAACAGGAATCGTTCGGTCACTAGTTACCCATATTAGTACGGTAAGGGTTAACATTACTTCACAGAGAAAACTTAATTATTTTTTACTCATCGAAATCTTTGTTATCCAAACAAATGACTGCATAATGAACCTATCATCAAATCTGGGAAGGGTGAGTTGATGTTTGAAAAAACTTACAGCGAATTCTTTTCTTTCAATATTTTTATAATAAATTAAATAGTCTTTATAAAGATAATAGTTAAATTTTTATTTCATGTTCCAATTTTAATTATATATATAATAAATAATAGAAGCATAATAGCAAAGAATTTTTATTAATATGAAATAAAGAATTTTTATGATATACAGTAAAGAATCTTTATTAATACACAATAAACATATATCCAAATGCTATCTAAAATTTTAAGTACAAAATGTCATATAAAAATTAAATCAGATTCTAACTGTTTAATAAACTTGCGTAGCCTTTCTAAATAATAAAAATTAAGCACTTCCAATTAAGCAATATTTCATGTGAATTCTTAATAAAACAATTAACATATTTTTCGAGAAAGATAAAA
This sequence comes from Trachymyrmex cornetzi, assembly GCF_001594075.2. Lineage (NCBI taxonomy): Eukaryota > Metazoa > Arthropoda > Insecta > Hymenoptera > Formicidae > Trachymyrmex > Trachymyrmex cornetzi. The sequence continues at coordinate 754,555 of NW_017298310.1, forward strand.
ATTTACTCTAAAATTAAATGTATGTAAATGTAAAAAAGATGTCATTAAATAATTATAGTCATGTATTTTTTACAGAAGTTTAAATATAATAGCAAGATAAAAATAATCTACCGTAAATGTGTGGCAATGTAATATGCTTGAGAGAGATTTAAGAGAATTTAATATATTAAATTTTAACGCATTATTTTAATATAACACACACATGTTTACATAATAATATACGCATTTATCAAGGTTTCATGAGATTAATCGCCCTATTGCAGCATCATGTTATAAGCATGCATGTTGTTACAAATAAATGTAAAAAAAAATGTAAAAATAACTTACTTTTCCTACTATTAGCAAAAATGAAACACGCCTATAAATATCAAATCTACTAAAAGATTACGTTATAACAAAACGACCAGTTCTTAAAATTTAACTGTAAATTTAATGCTCGCAAAATAGCTGTTTTAATGATGCAATGTCCTCTGTTAACAAAATTCGAGACTACGTTCTACTTTCTATATTCTAAGAACGATGAAAATACATAAAATACATCGATTTAATAGATCTTGTACATACAATTCTATCGATGTCTGTTACATTTCCTTTTATCTTTTAGCATTCAACAATTATTCATAATATCTTTCCAGTCCTAACTCTCTATTTTATTGCCAACTGGTGTTTGTGTTAGCTTCAATACCAACCGTGTAGTCATGTACAAATATATAATTCATATATTATATGTACAAATATATTATCACGTATCGACATTTTCGATGTAATTTTCGGCTAACTCCACATGGATTAATTGCGCCAATCGTTCCATTGCCTGAAATATAAGTAAAGATATAAATATTGGAAAGTCAATTCGTTTAGCAGCAAAAGATGATAAACATGTGTGTTTCGGGTACTTTATTCACCGTCGATAGATTAGATGCTATACGTCGATAAAGTAAAATAATTTAATAGATGTGACAAAAAATATAAAAATACTAAAACAATCGTTTTAATTATCTAAATTTAATATGTTTAAACATGTAATATGTTTAAACTTTAAAGTGTTTACTTTGAACTTTATAATTAATCAATAATAATCGATAATCCCAATTTATGATTGAATATTTTGTGGATGTATGTAAATACATATATATTGATAAATATAATAAATTAACATGTGTGATATACTTACAAATACATAAATATGTATATAAATATAGAAATTATAAATACCAGGTCCATTTCCTCGTAGGAAGCCTTGGTGAAACTTGCTCTGATGGCATTAGAACATTTCGTAGGGTCTCTCATAAATGCGGCTCCTGGAGCCATAATAACACCTTCCGTTACGCCTCGCTGCATCATCTTCCATGTATCTTCGATTCCTGGTACTTTGATCCATAAGAAGAATCCACCTCGTGGTACATTAAACTCCGCCAGACCTATAAAATGAGTTTCATAGTTTTCTAATTTTTTTTAATTGCAACAACTTACCAGCTATCTGTAAAACATTTTTGCGCTTATCAACATAAATTGTTGTCACACGTAAAAAACACTACATGTAATACCCGCTAAACAAAATTATACTGCAACAACGTTTTTGTAACGTTGCGTTGTTTATGCGATGTTTTGCGTTTTGTCGCATAAGTGTTTTGATAATGTCCCAGAAATCAGAAATGTCCTAAGTCAATTATTTTACATATGCGACGTCACATTTGCAACATTTCTGCGACATTTGTAAAACTTGCCTGCGATGTTAAGGACGTTACAACTTTAGAAAAATCCAGAAATGTTTCTATAACATTCCAGAAACGAAAAATGATTCGTTTGATTTATATTTAATTTTCCATTCAAAAAACAACACATTTTTGTAATGAATTTGGACACTTTAAACTTTTGTTTAAAGTAATCTTAAAACTTACTTTAAGAAAAATATAAAAGAAAGTTTTTCTTCAAGAGATAATGTTGTCATTGTAAAATAATTTTCCAAATTTCGAGGCGAGTTCTCTTTATTCATAAGAAAGCTTAATTGCCTTCAAGAAATCATTTCATTAGAACAGAACAGGAATAAAAATTTCATAATGTGCTTTTTATTCTATTCTCGTGGATGGATTTTAATTACGAGAAAATGCGGCACCGCCACTTCCATCTAGTGACGGAACTGCATACTGCTCATGGGTGGCGAAATGAATGTTACAAAAACATTATATATGTAACATTGAGGCAATGTTTTTGTAAGTTGCAAAGAAAATGTTTTATACAAAATATTATTTCTACGTTACGAAACGTTTCTTTTGTGACCTTTCAAGTGGCATATTTGAGGCGAAAATGCAACGTATCTAACATATTCCATAGAATAACGCAAATGAAACATTACTTTTAAATGTTTACAGGACCTTTTATGAATCTATATACATATGAAATGTCACAAATTTCCTAAGTACAGCCAAAATGTAACATTCCCTGAGGATTTCATATTTAGCGCGTAACAATAAAAAAGTAAAATTATATTGTTTATGTAAAATTATTATGTTACCTCAAGTATAAAGTCTTACTGTAATTAATCACTTATTTTCTTTTATGTGTACAATAACTTCTTTTTTAATTTTATGTTTTTACATAAAATATACAGAAAACACACGCATTCTAAAGTGAAAATTGTTTATTAATTATAAAGAGTTATTTTAAATTTAATTAAGTACAAGTTATCATTGGTGTACATTGAGAGTAATTTACCCACCGTTCAAGTGCTTATGTGCCAAAGTCGAGATAACGTCTCTTCGTTCCTTGTAATAACGCCTTAATCTCATGTAATGTTGCATCAGGCCTTCGTAACCCCAGACCTTAAATAGCTTGTACATTATCACCTAAAAAGTTAAATCAACCATTTTTAAATTTTTGCTGACGATAAAATGGTTAATTATTTTACATTTTTTAAGGTTTTGATAAGAACCGACACGCGCCACTGTCGGTTTGATTTATGGACAATAATGATTAAGCAAGGCATGCGTCGACGCGGTTCACGATGTTTCATCATTCAAGATATTTACGGTTATCACCCTTTTTTGTATGTACATACATATAAAAAGTATAATAAATAAGAGTATAATAAACGCATTCTTTCTTTCCACGTTGTGTTCAAATACAAATCATTCAAACGTTCGTATCGCAACACATCCAATTAATGAGTTTTGCTAATACGTATATAAATTAATTTTAAAAGTTAATAAAGGCTTATTAGTCTTTTATACCAGTTTGAGTTTAAATAATTCATGAATATTTATAATCTTCCGATGTGTCGATTGAAATTTTATGCATGCCGTGTATAGATAAGTGTTCTCTATTGAGAGAATGGACGATATTTACCGGCGATAGGGAAAAGCAAGGGTAGCGAAGGGTCAATCAAAGGGACTTGCGAAGGATAAGGATGTTTCTACCAACCTGCGATAAGGTAGGAGCATGGAGATGACTGCTCTGCAAATGGAGCTCTATGCAGGCTATCAACGGAGCTGCGGCAGTCATAAAGCCTATTCTAATGCCACTGCTGATCACTTTCGAGAATGAGTCCAATCTAATTACTCGACCTTCCGTATCGAGCGATAAGAAAGACTTAGGCTCTTCCTGAGAAAGAATATAACTTATTTTAAGTCATTTTTTTTTTAATTTTTTACAATGAAAAAAATCTCTTCTATAGTTATATTTATTTTAATTTTATAAATGTTATATAAATATATATATATATATTTATAATTCTATAAATATATCTAATTTTGCATAATATATATCAGTTATATTATAAATTCAAATATAGATTGCGTTTTATCTCAAATGTTGATGAAGGATGTGAATCATGAAAGATATTTATGATATGCGAATTCGTTGATATTACTACGGGCATGAATTTTTAATAATATCTTTAATAATTTGCCGTTCGTGATTGCATCAAATAGCACAGTGCTTAATGTATATTGTAATTAACAGATATCTTTATTTGTTTCGAATGTATTGCTACTGCATTTCATCATATTTTCAACAGCTATAAAAGATATAAAATTTAATGTTATCGCGCGGACCATTCACAAAATTTAATTTACATTTATGTAAAATTATGCCAAAATTACGTTAAAGATACGTCATACAGTAAACTTATCTAATTTGCGCTGTAATCTGCGGGTCCGTTATAAAATACTATGGCGTTTTGTAAAGTTCCATTTTTTAAATAATTTTCAGTAATAATTATTTGCGTAGTAAATATTAACGCATGTATATTTATACGTCTATTAATACGTCTATTAACGTACATTCATATTTATGCGCTCGGCTTAATATTTTTATATAACTATTATATAACACATTTGTTTGTCGACATGAAAATGACTCACCTTGTCAAAATGCATGAAATGATAAGGATCGTCATCGAGAAGTAAGAAATTGTACTTGCAGGCTAGCCTATAGATTTCCTTTCGCCTTTCTAGCGGTATGATGATACCGGTAGGATTCGTGCCTGTAGCATTTATATACATTAGCTTCGGCATTTTTCCACCGGAAAGCTCTCGATTTCTCAAGGTTTCTCGTAATATTTCCGGAATGGGACCGTCGTCGTCTTGCGGAATCATAATGAGCTCCGCTTTGTGAGGTGATATCTATGATCGAAATCAATGACATTCCCATATTATAGTAAAGAAAATTTGAATCAAATGCTTATTAGCATTTTAATATAACTCGAGTGGATGAAAATTTTTTTTAGAATTTTTTAGAATTTTTCGAAACTTTTACATAAATTTCAAAATTTCTGAATTTTATAATTTTTTTGAAATTTTTATTATATAAATTAGAACGCTTGTCAGATGTGCCAAGAAAGTCTGCACACATTTTTTCTAGAATTCTTTGTATGTGTCGATATCTGCAAAAGATTATATGAATTTTGAAATAATCTAAGGTTTCTAAGATTTCTCATCTTATAATTTTTAATGAAATATTAAAAAATCTTCAAATCTAAAAAAGTTTAAGGAATTATTTTCAGAAATAGAAAGAAAACTTTTTAAATCTTATAATATTTCTTAGAATTTGTGTGTGTATATGTATAAAAAATTTTAAGAAAAGATGTGGACTTTTTCGATATTTCTGTAAAAAATTCCAATTTATATAAAATTTTGAGAAAAATTTTCACCAGGGAAAGAAGTTGTCTCGAAAAAAAAATTAGATTAAATTTGACTCAGATCTAATATATTTACGCCCATTTCTACCAATCAAAGATCAACTTTAATCTTGGTTTAACTTACGTTTTTTTCTATTTCTAGTTCTAAGAATTAGAAGACGATAAAAGATTTAACTGAGATTAAAGTTATTCTATATTATAAGAAAAGGGCATTTTGATGTTAATATACAATTCAATATTGTATTCTTGTGTACAATTACACATCTTTAATACAAATATAAGAAATATTTTTATTTCATTTTATTTTTTAATGCTGCAATATCAAAAAGTAAATAAAATTACATTATAAAATTTTCGATAAGAGTTTTATTACTACTATCGTGTTTAAATTATTATTTATATCATATACTTTTTAGCTAAAAGGATTAAAACAATACGGCGAATACATCCTACGGGATTCTTCTCAAATTTCTTTCTTTAATGAGAATATATCTGTATTTACTAACCACAACTTCGACGCCAGGATAGAAGGGGTCGGGGACCAAAATCGGATCACCAGTGCCGATTATAGCCTCCAGAGCTTTACTAAGCCCATCCTGAGACCCCGAAACGACGACTATGTCGCGGCTCTCCCATAAGGGTGGCGCGTGTGCCCTTCTCTGGAATTCCCTCAGGGCCTGAAACCAATTTGTCCGACATTGTTAGACACATTGTAGCCGATTCCCTTATCTCGGGAACGAAATATTCCGGATATAACGACAAGGTCGATTTTATCACACGCATATAAATAATGTGCAATATAATTACAACGGCGTTAAATTTAATAGCTTATTTTCAAAATCTTTTTATTTTTCTGTTTTCTCTTATCTTTATCTTCGCTATATTTATCACACTTCAGTTTCTTATATTTCTCTTTTAATCAACAAATTAACGCGGATATAAAATTGGATACTATATATGAGCATCACTATTGTATTACTATCTCTAAAATTTCTATACGGGACAGTTTTGAAGAAAATCCAAATAATAAAAAATAATTTCTACCTGTAGAAGGGGAGGGTAACCTTGCGTAGGTATATACTGAAGAGCAGCAGCTAACTCGTCATCATCGAGAGTAAAAGACGAACCATCGCAGAGTTTAACTGAAATTTCTGTAAACGGGAATGTTTCTTCATTGGGCATTCCCTCTGCTAAGGAGATGGTGTTTTTCGGCGCAGAATACGCTATTTTAGCTAAAACAGGTAAAAATGATCATTGTTGTCGATCATCCGAAGGGTACAATAATATTAATAATGCGTGAGACCTTCTTCTTATATTTATCAGTGCAGGACATTAACAATATTAACATCATTAATATATTTACAATTAATTATGACCGTAATCCTCATAAAGATCATAAAGTTAACACATCAATTTATTGCGTATATATATATATATATAT
>NW_017298310.1:761663-767825 GCF_001594075.2 Trachymyrmex cornetzi
CCTCCTTCGTTTGGCGACATCCGTCATGAAATAAGAATAATCCATTTCTCTGCACTAAAATGTATATTCGTTCGATTAAATCTCCGATAAATCAGCCACCAAATTGTTATTGATTACATGTGAGGTCAGATACGTTGTTGTTTATCTTTCTGCACACAATCACAGTTGACACAGTATTATTAATAAATTGATCGTTATTGATTGTCAGCAGTATCTCAACTGTAACTTGAAAAATTTAATAAACGCTTCATTCGTAACTCTCTTCTTCACTTTATGTTATACGTTTCCTGAAAGATAAACACATGAACCAGATAAACTTGTCAAGAGACACTTTCTAAAGTGAAGCTCCGGTTACCCCCTCAATACTGACGGCGCGCTCGGCTATGCCCGCTTTTATATTTAGCGATAACGTTGGTTGCGTCAGAAAAACATTTCTTATAGAAAAAAGAAATACGACTTACATGTAGAATACACCTAACTAAGTAGTTCCTAATTATGCTTATCGATTCGATATTGCGACTTGTCGTGGCTACACTGCTACTGATCGGAGAGATAGATTATATTGGAACGTACCAATAAGTATACATCTGAAATACTTCAATCGCATACAAGGATTTATAAGTATAAGTAATGTAAATATAAATGATCAAGGGAAATTATGGAAATATCTACAATATGTATAAAAATATCCAAATAAAAGAAATAAGGAAGATCTATATGTATAACTTCCTCTTATAATTAAAGAAACAAGCGAGATAAAAAAAATTCTTCACTAGCAATATACATCCATGGTTAAAAATATGAGACTTATATTTTTTTTAATAATTTAAAATTCTTTTATCTATATTGATTCCTATTAATTACCAACATTTTACATAAGTAAAAAATATAAGAAAATATAAAACTTAATATAGTAAGTCGAACGTTTCGGAACACAGGTCCTTCTTCAGCGATTCATAAAAGATGTTACATGGTCAAAGAGATTAATAATCTATTAGGGTAACTCCGGTATACACGCCACACCTATCAAAAATACTTAATTTATCAAGTATTATTTGCTATGTTTAAAATAAACGAACTATATCAGTAAAAACTTTGTACTGTCTACTACTATGAAAAAAATATTAGAAATCCGAAATATTTAGTTTTCGTATTAAAAAATAAACTTTTTGAAATGTCTTGCATTTTTACTATATATAGATAATGGGTGGGATATATGGCAAAAATGCAAGGATTTCAACAAACTAAACAAAGAATACGAAAACAAAGCACTTGTATTTTGCTTTAAAAACAACATGCTTTACTATTCCTCTACACGTATGTATCACGAAATAACCACTAGGTCTTTTACACACCTTACAGTAATCATTTTATGTAGATTATAATTTATGATGATGCTACTTGTTACACACACAGTGACAAATCGATTCAACTCGCAATAATTTCATTAATATTAACAGTAAGAAGCTGAAATTATAACTCAATACTAATATAACGTAAAGGCATGTAACAGAGTAGTTGCCCCCACTCCTATTTTTTCTGACTTCCGCGGCGTAAATCCCAGCGCGGCGTATATACCGGAGTTACCTTAATGTTCAATTTAGGCAAAAAACTTTTAAATCTTGAGATATATGATTTACACAGGCGTATTGAATGTTTTGAAAAGCAGCTACGTTTCCTTGAACGCTCCTTGTCTAATCTTATACCTATTTACATCTTACGTGACATTCACGATTATTTCTCTATTTCTTTCGACAACTGCCACAGAAGATCTTTTTACCTGCATAAAAAGAAATTCCTCAATTTGCTGAGAGAAAGACAAATTAAATCCGTGAAAAATATTCCTCCAATCTCATATTATTGTTACAATCAATTCAACAGCTTTAAATATGAAACCAACCAAAAACATACTGACAACATCAATTTAATTACACACGTCAATCTAAATCCAGCAGACTTCAAACATAATAACATTGATCCTATACACATCCTCAACGACAAATGGTTCCTCAATCTTTCAGAAATAGATATTCCTACTGAGGTTTCTTGTTTGTTGCAACTAGGAACCAATTTCGGTTTGCCTGTAGATATCAAAGAAACTTCATACAATTCATGAGTTTATTAAAGATTTTGAACATCATAACAGATGGTTCAACAGCACGACTAACTCAAGAATTAGAGATGTCGCAATTGCTAAACTCCACGACTTTTCACATAAAGAAGTTGGAAAGAAACAATTTGAAGTTGAATTGTTGAATATGTATAAAATTACTAAACTTTTTTGTAATGAGAACCCAGACATCATACTCACAAATGCTGACAAAGGCAATGTAACAGTCGCGATAAAAAAAAGATTACATAAATAAAATTGAAAAAACACTACAGGATAAAAACATTTACCAGATTACTGAATACAATCCGATTAACAAAATTGAAAAGCAATTAAATGGTTATTTAAAGAATTGGCTTGATAAAGATCTCATTACAAGAAAAGGTTACCTTGCACTACTTTCCAGCGACTCTAATTTACCTAGAATTTACGAATTATCTAAAATTCACAAAGAAAACACACCATACAAAATTATAGTTTCTTCAAAACATCCTTGTACCCCATAGCTGTCTTCCTACATTCTATCATTGCCTCTAGTATTGAGAAGAACACGACAAACTCGTAACAGCTTCGATGCTTTCAAATCACCGGCACCGATATTCATGACACCGATATTGACAATTCTGTTTTACTTTCACTTGATGTTATTTCTATGTTTACGAACATTCCGCTACATCTTACAATCAACAGCATTGAAAAAAGATGGCCCTTAATTTCAACTAAAACCAATATTCCATACGTCGAGTTTATTGAAACGCTAAAATTTATTTTTACTTCAACCTTTTTCACTTTCAACAACAAAATATACAAACAAATTTTTGGGACACCTATGGGGTACCCTCTGTCCCCTATTTTAGCTGAAATTATATTGCGGGACTTAGAAGAGAAAGAAAAAATCTTGACATAAATTGAATTTAAATCCTATAATTTACCAACGATACGTCGATGATATTATTATGACTGCGCCAAGAGAACACATTGACAACATTCTCATGGTTTTTAATAGCTTCCATAGCAATTCGCATTGGAAATTGAAAATGACAGATGCTTAAGCTTTTTAGATCTACTACTGAAGGTTGAGAATAATAAAATAATTGTTCACTGGTTCCATAAAAAGACGTTCTCTGGCAGATATCTTTCCCTTCTATCCAATCATCCTATCTCTCATAAAATTGGTTCGATTTTCAGTCTCTGAGACAGAGCCATTCTTCTTTCTCACCCTAAATTCCATAAAAAAAATATTGAATTTGTTATAAACATTCTCCTTAACAATTGTTATCCTTTATCTCTAATTCTTAAACACACAGAAGGTTGATAATGTGATCTCGGACAATACAAACAATGTTATTAAAAAAAAATTTTTTTGTAGTACCTTATATACTGAAGGTTCCGTATTCTGTCACTTCATTTTTTAACAAATCAATCTTCACAATTGGCTACAGAATCTTAAATACTTTAAGCTCCTTTATTTAAAATTTATAAAGATAAACTTAATAAATTTCAAAGCCAGAACGTTGTATATCAAATTAATTGTCAAGATTATGATAAGTTGTATGTGAGGCAAACGAAAAGCAACTTAAAACCCGTATAAATGAACATAGAAATAACGTTAAGCAGAGTTCCTCCAGACTCTCCGTCATCTCCGACCATAGACTGAATTACGATCACAATTTTGATTGGGAAGGAGCCTTAATTCTAGATATCGAAAAGAATTACAACAAAAGAATTATTTCAGAGATGCTACACATTAAAAAACAAAACAAAGGCATAAACTTTCAAAAAGACACGGATCGTCTGGACGACTCTTATTGTTACTTATTGAAAAATTGTCAAACAAATAAATAAATATCGGTCGAATACCCATAATCTCTATCTGTCATTGTAACACTTGCGCTCAACAGTATCAGACGAATATGTAAGATGTGCTCCTGTTTTCGTACATTTTAATATAAGTAAGAAATTTAACCTCAATCATCTTATGAATATTTAAATTAACGTAATACAAGTTTGACGATAGATAATAATTTGATAATTTACATATAACTTATGCTTCTTTACCTTATGACTTTCCGATATATTATATTGACGACAAAAAATGAGTTTCTCACTTTAGACACAATCACATAAAAATAGGAAAATCAATTCTTCGAAACAATTGTACAACACTATGTCTAGCTGACCGTAAGATTATTCATCTCTTTGACCATGTAACATCTTTCATGAATCGCTGAAGAAGGGCTTGTGAGTTCCGAAACGTTCGACTTACTATATTAAGTTTTATATTTTCTTACTGTTTGTTATACCAACACTGTACGCGATTAAATTACTTTATATAAAAGATCTTTATTACCGCTCGATTGAAATAAATTATTTTTGCCATCAGAAAAATTTTTTTATATTAAGATAAGTTTTATACTTTTTTGCCATTTAACACTCTTATAATTTTAAAGTATTAATTTCTACGTTTGGTATTGTTAACAAATAACAATAAATTATAAATTGTATTCTTTTTTTATATGCTCCTTTTATACTATCTTATACTCTACATTTGCCATAATTCATATCAGCATTCTTTAATAATTTTTCGTCCTTTTATCGACCAAGCGGATTATCATGTAACCGAAATTATTGGCGCACAAAAGGAACAACAGTAAAGAAAACATTCAATCACCACATATTTTCTTCGTGAAGTTTTCTCGTCGCGCGCACTTTTCCGATTCAATTCACTGTGTTTTCGTGATTTCTCCTGGGTCTTTCATTCACACGCGAATAAAACGTCAATCTTCCAAACACAGATGTAGATGTTCGCAAAACTATTAAGCGTAAACATTCCTATTAATATTGGGTTAAGGAAAATGTCTTTTTACAAGTTGGTAAAAAGACTTTTTTAGCAACGCATATGTTCTATTTTTTTTTAAATTAGCAATTACACCACTTGACAGAGCAACGTTTCGACTTTAAGAATTTGTATTTTTAATCGCAATACGATGATTTTTGACAGAATTACAAGTAATAAAGTTAGAATGTTCCTTTTTACTTAATCCGCGAGTAACTCAAGAACAAAAAATCGTAGGAACATTTTTAAAAAACGATTTTGTAGGGAAAACTTCAAGCTTTCACGATAGATAGTTGAAAATTTTCTCAAATTTCTGTTTGGGCACGCTACAGATCTACAAAGTAAAAAGAATTTTTCATCTTTTTTAGCTCATAGTTTTCTATATGTAAAAATTACAAAACTCACGTAAATTCAAAAAATACTATAGTAACTATTCGAAAGTAGAGATTTCAAGTTTTAAAATCCTTTTTTTAAATTTAAATTTCGATCATTTTTGATGAAAATATTGATGAGGAAAGATCTTTTTACCAACTTGTAAAGAAATTTTTTCCCTAACCCAATATAATGTCTGACTACGTGCGTCGTGTTTTTTATGACGTTCGGCAATTTTTCACATTTAATCAGTATATTCTGTATACTTTCTAATATCGCCTTTCTCATCATACATTTGATCCATTTCCATTCGATTAGTTAAAAATGAAAAAAATAACAAACTTTTCGAAACAAAATTATCGAAAAGGTCTCTTAAAAATGACAAATATTTTTTAGATATGATTACATTTTGGAATTTCTTAAAAAGATGGATATCTAAAAATGTCTAAGCTAAACCATTCCAATGATAAAAATGTTTTGTATACACTATCGCTCTTAAGCAGACGGATGTAGGTAATCAGGAAATGGAAATCTATGCTTATCAGAAGTTTATCAAAAATTATCAGAAGAAGAAGTATAGTCTTCATCGGATCGTAATCACAGTTTCTTTTTCCAACAGTGTATTTGTATTAATTATGATGTAATTTACTTGAATGAATGATGAAACCGAATGTTGACGATCTCGCGCGTTTGTCATTCGTTGACGCTATCGAGAGAGAATTGCCCTCATATCGCGTACATATATGATTACGTGAAAGGATTATTTACTAACAATAACACTCTTGCGAAGTTAATAATTCGATGCGATAGTGGGACTCCATCGTTCTATATATATATATATATA
>NW_017298310.1:777328-783960 GCF_001594075.2 Trachymyrmex cornetzi
ATATATATATATATATATATATATATATATATATGTATATACGAAATACGCGAATGAGTACATGCAGCGAATAGGAATGCATATAGCATTAATACCTTTATATGTATTAAATATGAATAATAATTTACACTGCAGAACAAAAGTTTGGAAATGATTAAAAATGGACATTTTAGGATCATTTATATAAATATCCATGACAAAATGTTGGGATCATTTATTCAAATATTTATAAAATTGTTTTGACAATAATTTTGTAGATCTCTCCAATAACTGTTATTGGACTTGAAGAATTATTATTAAAAATACACACTGTTACAGTATGTAATTTCTAAAATGTCCACTTTTAAAAAGTATGTTTTGGCCTGGAATATAAGTACTTTCCTAAACGCCATCATATGACTAATTGTAAGTATAATTTTTCAAACATGGAAAAAGCGCCTTAATAAGTAAAAATACTAATGACGTCGTCAATCTTTATATCGTCAATATATAATGCTCTTATAATCAAATGTTATCGTGAATCGCATTTCTGAATAATTCTTCTGACGTGTGAGATATTGATTGCTCTTACTTACTTAAAATCTTTGAAATTATTAAATATTAAAAAAATTAAATCTTTAAAAATTGTATTTGCATGAAGAACAAAATAAATAAATATTTCGCAGGAGAAAAGCAAAAATTGTGAATGTAAAAAGTGCAAGCAATATAAGCAGTTTAAGTGCAACTTTTACATCTTATTTAATTTTTAATCACTCTGCTAGCTCCACTTTATCTTTTAAAAGAACTATCACTCCCACCATATCTCTTTTCTGCATGTATGATTTTAAATTTCGTCACCTCTATATTCTGGTGCAACAATCATCTAGGATTTACCGCTACTTTCACTTCGACGTATAACGACGAGAAAAATCCGAAAAGAATGATGAAAACAAGATGTTTTTATTGCATGCTATTCTGTTCTGACTATACTGAACTTTTTTTTAGATAATGGAATTTTAAATAAACTTTCCGTACACACGTCAGAAGATCCGCGTGACGCATTGACAGAGAACGAGAGAACGTACAATTGCGTATATAAATGTTATGATTACATATCTATCTACATATCGTAATTTTAAATAGGTACTACATTGCGGAATTATATCTCTTTTAATTTTTTTACGCATTGTTATAACAATTTCAAATTTTGCAATTAGATATTGCAATAAAATTGCAAATTGTTTAAAAAGGTAAGAATATTTCTATCAATTAAAACGATTTATTAAATGTGCACACAGTCGATGAAACAAGAATCAATTTGATACGATTTAGAATTATTGATATTGAAATTTGCCATTGTCTCCTCCCACATGTTTATCATTCACGAGAGCGATGTAACTTATCCAAATCACAGGCGCGGCACACATGAGTGTGGATATATGTATTCGTACGCGCGATATGCGTATGTTTGCACGCGTAATCGGTCGTTAATAACTGACATCGGGCAATTGCAAAATCGTTGGAAAGTCCGATAACGGCAATACGTCAAACCAGCAGCGTCCAGCCAGATGACGAAACGGCGTCGAATATTTGGACACGAGATATGACGATCGAGTCAACTGAAAATTCAAAAATTGAACCCGCATTAATTTGTAAACATTCCGCCGATTACGGATTATTATACATATCTCACTCGAAGAATAACAAGACATTTTTTTATTTCCAAAAGTTTAGTTCCAAAAGTGAACAGCATATAATAATTATTACGAAAAAATTATCTATTTTTAAAATTAGTTTTGCTTGGCCTTAATGGTAAACATTATTATTTAATTGAACGTCTCATTTATAGATTCGCCTTGATCCAATCATGTAGAAGAAGATATCAACTTTGATAAGTGTTATTTTTTGCCGTTATTATTTTTATTAAAATGTACAAACAAGTTTAATTTGAAATCTTATTTTTATAATTATTATTATTATATATATTTTAATATTTTCATAATCGTTAGTTTTTAAAAATGTATCGATAAACTATTTGTACAATCTTTCGCGTAATATCACTGGTTTCAGAAATGATTGAATTGTAAGGGGTGTTTTAATATTATTGTATTAATGATATGGGAATAAAAATGTTGTCTTCGCTCTTTATAGATAGCTTTTGACCTCAGTTTGCTACGTGTTTCAAAGTTTTTATGTCTTTCGGTATCGCCTCATCGGCATTAAAGCAGCAAAAACTGTGCAGTGCGACAGAAACAAAAAGCAATATAAATTTCTGATTCGTCAAATCGTTTTAATCTGCGAGCACAATTTGAACAATTCGTCGAGTTATAACAAAAAGATATATAGAATAAAACAAACCTATAGTACACAATTGGACGGAAGGTGACTCCTTGTATCAAAATAAATCGAAAGTGCAGAATAAACTTTTTTCGTTCGAGGTATTATTATAGGCAGTTTCTGTTCATTTTTGTCATATTTTCTTTAAGCCTGCCACTCATGAAATCACATGGATATTATGTACACGAAAAGAATAATTTTACTGAATTATCTAAAAATATTAGCAGGATGCAGAAAATAATTTCGTTAGACCATCAAAATAATTATATATAAGATATAGGAAATTGAAATATAATAAGCAATAGATATCTTAATTATCAGTCTCAACACCCGCTTTCACATACGAAAGGCACAATTTTTGGAATGGTAGACAGAGTTTTATTATTTAATTTCACATCCAGACTATCATAAGAAGAATTTTGATTACATTATTAGGATCCTTTTAGATAATGATTATCCTTTAGAGTTTATTTTTGATACCATACGTCAAAGAATAAAAACATTAACAAGAAGAGAAACAGGCAATCATAAGAACAAAAAACCATCTGAAAATTCAAAGGATAAAATTACATGGTTTACTATTCCATATATAGAATCAATTTCCGAAAAATTTAAAAATATTATAAATAATTCTAGCGTAAAACTCTCATATTTTAGTCTTAACAAGTTGTGCATAATGATAAAAACACAAAAAGATCCGATTCCTGCAAATATGTGAAAAAGAATTTAGTATACAAAATATCATGTAATAAGTGTGATGCGTCCTATGTAAGACAAACTAGCAAACAATTAAAGACAAAGGTATCTGAACATAAAAATGACATTAACAGATCTAAACTGACGAATTCGGTATTGTCTGAGCACAAGAGGTGTCACAATTATAATTTTAATTGGAATAAGGTGGAAATCCTAGACAATGAGAGAAATTATAATAAGCGACTGATTTTCGAAATGATAAATATTAAACAACAAAAGAACGGGATCAATTTAAACACAGACACAGAATTATTAGTCCTTGTTACGATTATTTTTTAACTTGACACATTAATTATATACAATAGCGACAACAAAGTTTGACTTTAGATGATATCATGTATTTGTATCAGTTTAACATGTAACTCGCAACCGATAAGACCGTTGTTTAGTTCAATTTATATTATCGACATTTTTACATTATTCGACGTTATAGTAGATATTTTAGTATCACAATTTTGTCTGGATTTTAAACTGTGTATTTTACTTCTGCATACATGCTTCTTGAGGTAACCCTCCTATTAATTATAATCTATATACATTCTAACTACTTATTGTTTTTACATAATTGACTATTTTGAAGGTCTCGATCTCTATGAAACCATCCAACGTATTAACTGATCATGGATCATACCTGGGAGATGACCAAAGGTTTTCCACGTGTGTAGATGTTACTATTGTCAACGATGTCAAGCTGAAGAAGGCAGAAACGTACTTGTACTTGTACTTGTACTTAGTCGAAACGTACTTGTACTCAATTATGTTAAATATATTCAAGTTATACTGAGGTTCGTCCATTATTTTAAGCGCACCGATTACAGCGGATTCTTAAATGCCTTACATTAATTCATATATTATCGTTAAGTTTTTTATTATAATAAGCAATGTCAGAAAAAATTTAGTATTCTAGCAACCAGTTTGAACGACCTAATTATTTTGATAGTCAAACAAAATTATTTTTAGATCTGCATCTATAATAGCTAAATTTTTAGATACTTCAACAAAATTCTTCTTTCCCCGTAAACATAACAATATTAATGACTTTCCAAAAATAATATCTTCCTTAAATGCACACGTATCCCATGATTTCTAAATTTGATCTTTCCGAAAACAGAAACTTGGACGAAAAGATATTTATTCTGAATTTTCAACTTACTTTTGTACAAGGAATCATTCTTTGTCCGATTGTAAACCAGATAGCACGGCAAGTTTCAGTTATGTTGCAGGGATTTTTCAATGTCTCAATTGTGTTTGGAAAGTTCTCGAGGTGTACTACAGGAATAATAGGGTGCTATGAAAAATAGGGTTCCATTTAAAAAATTCGAAGTGACATTGCTCTGACCTTGGTGACACCACCCAAGGTCAGACTGATCGGATCACTAAATAGATTATTTAGAACTCCACAACTTTTGTCTGAAACGTTTTTTTCTAAAATGTTCTGTTTCCGAGATAAAAGGGGTGTACGGGTGGTCTGAGGCACCCTGTATAAATAATTATTTAGCTATATAAGTAGGTGCTTACAAAGAGAGAGAGAGACAAAAAAACACGCCAAAAAATTTTCTTTTCTCTCTCTTTTCCTTAGTTACATTTTTAACATACTTTATTGTCTTAATGTATAGAACTATATTAATAATATATATATATATACTGGGTGAACCAAAATTCATCAATTCAGAGTACAGAACATGATACTTTTTGTTAAAACAAACAACTTTTTCCTTTACCAAATTGTGTCCGATAAATAATTTTTGCGCTTATTTGTTAACTTCAACCTGCTCTCCTGAAAAACTACTTATCGGACGCAATTTTGGTAAAGGAAAAAGTTGTTTTTTGTGCTAAAACAAACAACTTTTTCCTGTAGTAAAATTAAATTCGAAAAACAATTTTTGTGTTTACTCGTATAATTTCACAATCTGCTCTCCTGCAAAAACTACTTGTCAGACACAATTTTGCAAAACAAAAAAGTTATTTATTTTAGCATAACGTATCATGTCCTGTACTCCGAATTCGTGAATTACGGATCACCCTGTATATACACTAATAACGATAGAGGAATGTAAATGAACTACATATTTAAAAACTTCTCCTTATACTTTTTATTATTTTCGTTTTGAAATAATTCATATTTTTATATATTTTTATGTATTATATATTTAATATATTATACAATATATATAATTGTATAATATAATTGTATTATACAATATAATTGGCTTAAAACATATGAGAATTAACAAAAATATTGCGATTTAATAAAGTATTTGCTTTCTTATTAACAATATTTATTCATCTTATTAAAGTATTTTAAATATAAAATTCAAAATACTATCAATATTAATTAATATTTGAATTATAAAGTACATAAATAACTTTTTGTAGTCTTTTGATTTGAAATACAAATAATTCGTTTCAAATCGAAAGGTTGAAAATATTTTGTATTTTGTAATTCAAATATTAATTAAGACTTTGACAGTATTTTGAATTTTATATTTTAAATATGGTGTTGAACTTAATTCCTGCCGCTCGCTACTAGAGGGTGCTGGCTCCAACGCTAGCGAGTTTCGACGAAATGAAGTCATATGTCTTTTGTAGTTTAGACATCGCTGAAAGTGATTCAATCCTCACAGGTTAGATTTTTCGACGCCAAAGAGATTTTCTAATCGATTGAAAATGAATCGCGATAAGCTGTTTTTCCGACATGTGCTTCTTCACTACTTCGACCTCAAGAAAATCGCAGCTGAAGCGCATCGCTTATTATCCGAAGTGTATGGTGATGAAACTCCATCGGAAAGAACATGTAGAGTTTAGTTTGAACGCTTCCGAAACGGTGATTTTGATGTGAGAGACAAAGAACGTCCAGGACAGCCGAAAAAATTTGAAGATGTCGAGCTGCAAGAATTGCTTGATGATCCAGCTCAAACGCTTTTAGAGTTGTCTAAACAGTTAAATGTTACTCCAATGGCCGTCTCAAAACGCTTGTATGCCATGGGAAAGATCCATAAGGAAGGGAGATGGCTACCACATGAGTTATCAGAAAGTGCCATTTCAAATCGTTTGACTGTTGCGACTTCTTTGCTTGCCAGGCAAAGAAAAAAGAGTTTTTTGTGACGCATCGTGACTGGCGATGAAAAATGGATTTATTTTGATAATCCCAAGCGGAAAAAATCATGGGTGGACCCCGGCGAACCATCCGCATCAACGCCGAAGAGGAATATTCACGGGCATAAGACCTTGCAGTGCGTTTGGTGGGACCAGGAAGGTGTACTGTATTACGAATTCTTGGGTCCAAATAAAACCGTTACAGCTGATCGCTACAAACAGCAATTATACCGATTGAATGACAAATTGATGCAAAAAAGATCATCCGTAGCCAACAATCGACGCAAAGTCATTTTGTTGCATGATAACACTCGACCGCATGTCGTGAAAACCGTGAAGCAGGCACTTCTAGAGCTTGAATGGGAAATTCTTCCGCATTCAGCGTACTCTTCAGACTTGGCACCGTCGGATTACCATCTCTTCCGATTGATGCAACACGCACTTACGGACACACACTTCTCCAG
>NW_017298310.1:784588-790726 GCF_001594075.2 Trachymyrmex cornetzi
AATATTTTTCGCAATAAATTTATTAACAGTTTTTATAGATTAACATCTTTATAATATATGATGCTTGATGGTAGCATCAAATTATTAATAAAAATTGCTTGTCAATTTTTAATTCGCGATTACTAGAGTAGTTTTAATTGCGTTTATTTAGTCCGGAAAAACAATTCGGCGCGCAGTTTGAAAAAGACTACAATATGGTATATATGCTAGTACATATATAGGATATATTAGTAATTCAAGATTGAATTATTTAAAGCAACGAAGATCCAGCTCGGACCGTAATAGGCAGTTACATTATATTATCACATTAAAATTACCTTTTTTACAAAAAGGTAGAAGAGAGAAATGGCGCCAAATGTACGCGCTTGTATGTGTGCTCCTTGAAGAAAAAAATGACTTTTTATTCCAAACCTATTCCAAACCTATTTTCCAAACTACTAAAATAATAATAATGTTTTTTAAAAATGTGTGAAATCTTTAAATTACGTCAATTATAAACAGAAATTACGTCTCGTTGAAACATTAATATTGTATAACTACTTTTAAAGAATAAAACTCAAGTGATCTTTAATAAATAAAAAAATTTTTTATATAAAAAATTTTTTTATTAAAGATCACTTGAGTTTTGTTCTTTAAGAGTAGTTATACAACATTAATGTTTCAACAAGACGTATTTTCTGTTTATAATTTACGTAATTTAAAGATTTCACATATATTTTTGAAAAAAAGTTATTATTACTTTAATAGTTTGGAAAATAGGTTCGAAATAAAAAGTTATTTTTTTCTTCAAGGAGCACACATACATTTGGCACCTTTCTTTTACTTTTATGTAAAAAAACGTAATTTTTATGTAATATCACGCGTTTTGTACTGTTAACCGTATTGCAGCACTAAGTATATTTTACTGTAAAAATTTTTTACTTGAAATAAATATTTTCAATTGTACTTCTTTGATTCCTTTATAATTTATTGAGTTGGAATGGAAAAATATACTTGGGTTGAAATAGGAAGACCTTTAAATGATAATAAGAAAATATGTATCACTTAGATTTTATTTTTAAGAAATAAAAGTTTGTAATAGATTTATAATATATAGTTTTATGCACTTTAATTTTATTTTTTAAAACAAATAGTACGACAATAATATTTGGAGAAAATGTGTATTATGTTTATAGTTGACTCAATTTAGAGATTTCGTATATTTTTTTGAAAAAAAAATATATTTGAATTGAATAAAATAACAAAATTTTCTTGTATCATTTTTTAAATAAAAATATAACAAATATTTGTATGAACTTTTTAACATACAAATTTTTACTTGTATATATGTTTAACCGGTTAAGTGGTATTGTAGCATATATGCACAAAAAGAATCCGTGCCAAAAGTGGTATTGTAGCATATATGCACATCTTGAATAACTTCTATATTATTCAACGAATTTGCTTGAAATTTGGTATACTATTGTTTTTTGGGCTTCTGAACTCGATTTTGGCGTCAAATTTGTAAAATTTGATGGCGAACACAACATGGCGACTAATACGTTGAATGAAAATGGCGATTTTTGTATATATATTGCAATTACGTTTTACCCCCGCAGTTAGCTGGTGAATATGTCACGCCATGTTTTGCCAAATTTTGGTATATTTTAGTTCACAATTGACGCCTACCACTTTTGGCACGGAATGTTTTAAAAAGCCTACCACTTAACCGGTTAATAATTCTTTAATAATACATAATCCAAACTGCGTTTTCAGTTTACAGCTTTAATCTTCTTTACGATGCGTTTCTTCAAAACTCTTTAACACCACCACACATTAATTTTACAAGTTATTTAAATTCTAACACTACTACATCACTTATTAGTATGACATTTTTTATATTAATTTTATGAAACAATTGTTTCTCTCGAATATTTTTCTGGAACGAAGTAAGCAAAATAATTTCAAAATGACTGCGTTCTGCAGAAAAAGCAATTTTCTTTAATCGGATATGTAAATTCTAAAATATTCTAAGAGATATAAAAATTATGTAAAACTATATATAAATAAAAGAATTTTTCACATGATCAGATTTTCAATATAATTTTGTAACTTTTTCAAAAATTTTTCACATTTTTGTATAAAACTTAGAATATTTCAGAATTTACATATCTGATTAAGGCCGCAGCACAAATCTTTGTATAACACATAACGCATAAGGCATAAGTAGATCAACCAATAAAAATTTTTTCGTTAATTCTACGTGGTCTACAATAAATATCGTAGCGGTCGTAGGATCTTAAGTTGTAGAAAATTGATCAATCAGTCGATAGTCGATTATTCTTCTCATATTCAACTGTAATTGGTTAATTTTCTACGACTTAAGATCCTACGATTACTACGACTTCTATTGTAGACCTCACGTTCCTTTTCACGGAAAAGAGAAATTTTTATTGATTTTTTATGCGCAATACACATTACGCGTTATGTAAAAGTCTGTGCTGCGGCCATTACGATGATATATTTTCACGAAGCGATGCCACGAATGACAGCGACCTAGCTCTCTATTGATATATCGATACAGAGCTAGCGAAACCAATGAAATATAATAAGTTTGTTCTTCTTAATACACGAGAAGTGTAAAGTGTACGTACACCATACACTTTTACACTCCACATTTTGGGGTGGGGGGAAATGTCGTGTAAAGTGTAGGCTTTTTAAGGAGAATGTCAAAGTGTATGTACATACAACAGCTATTTACAGGGCTCGGTAAAATAACTGATACAACCTATTTAAAATATAAAATATAAAATAAGTTCCAGAAACTTATTTTAAATATAAAATCGTAGGAGTCGATAAAAGAGTGATACGACTTATTCGATATAATAAATATAAAATAGGTTCCAAAAATTTATGTAAAATATTAAAATACGTTGCAAAAAATTATTAAAAATATGAAATAAGAAATAGGACTCTGGAATGCATTTTATTTATTTAAAATATATAATAACTTTTATTTAAAATGTCAAAATAGCTTGCTTTTTTATTTTAATTTCTTTTTGAAGAATATTCTTATTTTAAATAAGAAATTGTTTTCGAAAATTTATTTAAAATAACTTATTTTATATTTAAAGAAGTTCTTGAAATCTATTTTTTATTTTAAGTAAAAACTACATTTCAAAAATTAACTCGAAATATAAAATAAGAAATATAAATTTTAAATAAACGTTTTAAATAGAAAATACAAAAAATATTTTAATAATTTTATTTATATTTTAATATATTAACATACATTTGAGTATACATTTATAAGTTTATAACATTTCAGATTTTACTTTTTCAGTTTTTTTATAACTATAACTTCTAATTAATGTTATTATAGTTATACTTAGTATTAGGCAACAAAATAGGTATTTAAGTAATAAGAATATATAAACTTAATAAGTAATTATTATATTACTTATTAAATTCATAATTATAAGTAATTATTATAAATAAAATGAAAATGATAACTGATATGATTTATCTTCCTTTCTAAAAAAGGAAATGTTAAGTCGATTGCTCGCATATCTCGAAGTTTATCGTCGCCGCTTTTCCGCGATGCTGATTGGTTCTCTCGCTGCGTTTACTTCGTGAGCGGCTGTCATCGCGGAGATCACTCGTCTGATGGATGTGTGTCGTTGTGGGATTAAGTTACATGATCTAAATTTCAATGATGAGCCATTGGTGAAGGAACCGTTTGTGAAACGTCGTGAGTTGTTGAAACAGCATTTCAAGGAAGTGGAAGGTGAATGGAAATTCACTAATAGTTTAGATGCCTCGACGATGGAAGAGGTGGACATTTTTTTGGACGAATCTGTGAAGGGAAATTGCGAAAGTTTGATGGTAAAGATGTTGGAAAAGGAGGCGATCTATAAGATCGCGAAGCGATCGAGAAACTAGCTGAAGCAGAAAAAGGACTACATGGATGGCGTCGGTGATACGCTCGACGTAATTATAATCAGTGGTATTAAAAATCGTTCTTTGACGAATCGAGTCAGTTTCATAACGAACATTATTAAACCCAAATAAGGATGCCGTACAAACGTAGTATTTGTGATGTATTATATTTTCAGTTATTACCCATACAACACAGAAACTTGTAGTAACATTGCAGAAATGTTGCAATGTTGCAGATTGCACTGTAATATCGCTGCAACATTGCAGGTATTAGAAATTATAATTATATACAATACATATTACGGTGCAAAATAACGTAACATAACATAATATACTATAACATTTGTTCTTTTTCTGCACTTTTTTTATTTATATCACAATTGTATTTCAAATTATATTCAGTAATAATAAAATAACTATTTTTAATAATAGTTGCAGATACATTGCACTGCAATATTGCTACGACATTACAGTGCAATCTTGCTGAAGGCAGATTTTTATGATCTATGACATTGCAACAAGGTTGCAAATACATCGTGCAATCTATATGCAATATTACAACATTGCAATGTTATGAGATGTATCTGCAATCATTTTGCAATCTTTCTGTGCTGTGTGAGTAGTGGTTTTTAAGAAAAATAAAAGGAATTCATAGAAAGAACTGAAAAGATAATTAAAAGAAGGAAAAGAGGTGTAAAAAAAAGCATAATACTGTATAGAGCAAAGTTAGTATTCATTATACTTGTGTTTTCATCATGTATTTTATTTTCTTTTCAGAATAATGATAATATTTTCTTTCTCTCATGAAAAAGGAAGGACACATGGAAAGAAAAATACAAGAAAGAAAAAAAAGTAAAAAGAAGGAAAAAAGTATAAAAAGAAGCATAACGTTATATTCCTATACAGCGTAGAAAGATTGCAAAATGATTGCAGATATATCTCATTGCAACGTTGTAATATTACAAATAAATTACGAAATGTATTTTCAATTGTTGCAATGTCATAGCATCATAAAAATGTCCGTTTTCAGTAAGATTGCGCTGTAATGTCGTAGCAATGTTGCATCGCAACGTATTTGCAACTATTATTAAAAATAGCTTTTATTATTACTGAATGTAATTTGAAATACAATTTGAGATATAAATACAAAAATGCAGAAAAAGAACTAATCAATATATATTTTATATTATATATAATTTTATATATAATTTAATATAATTTGTATATTTTATACTTGATTGCAAATTTTATATGCAAGTATAGGGTAAAATCAGGGATTATGGCATAGGCTACTAATATGGAATAGTTGCTTATTTTTTCAACAAAGCATTGCAATCTGGCGGCAATCACTGAAAGTTATTGCAACAGTTATCAAAAACTACAATAGTTTTTGAATTATAATTGGTTAAGAATAGTGTGTAATTCGAAAACTATTTATAGCCTCGAGATTTTCGTATTAGGATTTTTGTTTTAGAATGTTCAAAAGATCTGAGAAATAATAATAGAGGCTATAAAACTAAAATGGTTTTTAACTTATAAGCATTTAAAGTTAGCTTATAATTAAAAAAATTATTATAGTTCCGATATTTTCGTATTAGGATTTTCGTCTCAAAATTACCTCAAGAATATGTCCTTAAGAAGAAATGCGATAGTTGTGAGATACCCTGTATATTTTACACTTTATGCAGGTGCACCTATTTTGTACATATTCGTAATTGATAAAATGGAAATATTAAGAAACTACACGTAATCTATTTCATTATTTTGCAATATTCAGAAAATTTTTTTAATCCAAATATTTCAAAAAATTCTGATAATTGAGTATAAAGTTTGAAAAATCTTGTCGCGCTGCGGCGATGACATATGTTTCAACGAACACTATAATTCTTAAATTAATGGAAATAATTAACAATCATATAACGTGTAATTGACATATGTTTCCATATGCGCAGTCCATTACTCAAAAGCCAAAATCTTTTTAATGTCTCTGTAACAATTTGTAAAATCTTATCCCCGTAATATGTACTTAACAAAATTACCTTTTTAAAAAAAGGTAAAAAAAAAGGCGCCAAGTGTGCATGTACCTTCCATAAAAAACTGTACTTTATATAAACTAAAAAAAAACCGTTACATAAATAATATAGTTCAAGTAGTAATGTTGTTAATTTTTTATTATAAACTACCCCTCAATAGTACGTATGCATGTATTAAAAAAGAAAT
>NW_017298310.1:791140-794375 GCF_001594075.2 Trachymyrmex cornetzi
CCGACTGTCTGCACAGTACTGACTGTAACGTCACGCCGACGTCGGCATAATATCCAAATGATAAGATCGGCCTAACATTAACGCCAGTGTCGGGCCGACATTGGTCACCGACGTTGGGCCGACATTGGTCACCGACGTCGGACCAACATTAAATTTCAATGTTGGGTCGACATTGGTCACCGACATCGCCCCAACGTTAGATGCCGATGTCGAGCCGATGTCGATAAAATATTCAAATGATAAGATCGGCCCAACGTTAAAAGCCAGCGTCGAACCGACAATAATCACCAACATCGGCCCAACGTTAAAAGCCAGTGTCGAGCCGATACTGATCACCGACATCGGTCCAACGTCGGATACCAATGTCGAGCCGATAGTTCAATATTTATATTTAAAAAATCATTTTTTTAATATAGATATTTTATACACAAGATGTCTGAAAGTGTATGATTAAGATTTTTTTGTCTTACCTGAAATTTGAAATTTAAATTAATTTCGAAAAACACACTTACCTTGAGAGATTCAAACCTAGGATCTCTGGATCATGAGTCTCCCACCTTACGTACTACACCATTCCTTCAGCTGATAAATTAATAACTTATAGTAGGGTAGACCGGGGAGTAAAGGTCCCCGGGGAAAAAGGTCCACCCCTTGTATTTCGGTAATAAGGCATTCACTAGAAAATTCCGCCACACAGTTCGTCAACTAAGAGTGAGAATCTTATGTCACACAGTTCATTACTGCCTAATAACCGTCAGGAAACTTGCACGGATGTGCCCATGTGTTTGAGAGCCAAAAGTAAGATATTAGCGCCGTAGTTATTTTGGTCTGAAGAGATCATTTTTGCACCTAGATAGATTAAATAAGTGTATTTATTAATCTTATTCTATTGTTTTAACAGTGTGATTATTAAAATTGTTATTTCTATTATAGTTTTTTAATAACAATACCACAAAGTTTACGTGACTTGTTGGGGTAAAAAGTGCCATGGTTGTTGGGATAAAAGTGCCATGGTTGCTCTGTATTCGTTAATGTTGATTCTATAACAAGTTGATAATCCTACATCGATAATATTATCAGTGAAGTTGACCAATAGCTAACAGTACGAAACGTTACCGATTACTTTCGATTATCGACTCATTGTAGAATTAGCATTAGTGGTGTTCGTTACGCAGAGAGACATGTAAATTATTTAGAATGCGACTTTCATCTCCGATTTCGATGAAATTAGGCTTATTCGACGCGTCTATATTACTGTAATAATGATGACGAATGATTTTATCGCTTAATTATCTTTTTATAACAAATATTTTTTCAAATTTGTTATAATCATCCATTATTGGAAGATTGATTTAATTTTTTATTAAGGTCAAAATGACTTAAAAAATCAAGTGTAAGAGGAAAGACTATTCTTACTTGTTTTCGAGCACGATATAGTGTTGGTTTTGTTTCTTCTTTTCAAAGTTTGTCTTAGATTAAGAAAACATTAATAATTTAATTTTCTGTTAAAACTGAAATATTTCTATTATAATTTTGTTACCAAAACCCTTTTAATAATAAAAACCCACCTTATAATAAAAAAACTCTCTAGTATATACCTATTTTTATCTCTGAAAATAGTTCAAACGTAATATATTAGTACTGGTACTTTTTACCCCATTATGTAGAACTCCATGCCAACTTCTTGCCCCAAATATGGGGTAAGAAGTGCCGAATGACTTCCTCTGTAAAATTTACGATATCTTTGTAATGAAGGGTATATATACATACTTTCTTGCATGTATTTTATGGTCAAAGGACTCTAGTTGCGAAAAATATCAACACGATCTGTGTGAGTTAAATATTCTTTATTTTATAGCAAAAAAATGTCAAAAGTGGCCCTTTACTCCCCGATCTACCCTACATTTGAGTTTGGTGACTGTCATTAATCAAACATGGCGCGACGTTGGCCCAACCTACATTAGCCGACACTTACTCGATGACGATCCTTAACCAATGTCAGACCAATCTTGGCAACCAGTTGTCACACCAATCTCGGCGCGACGTCGGTCCAACGTACGTTAGCCGACTTTTACTTACTGACGACGCTCGGGCCAACGTTGGCAGTACGTCGGCAACCGGTTGTCACACCAATCTCGGCGCGACGTCGGCCCAACGTATGTTAGCCGACTCTTACTGACGACGCTAGGGCCAACGTTGGCAGTACGTCGGCAACCGGTTGTCACACCAATCGCGGCGCGACGTCGGCCCAACGTATGTTAGCCGACCCTTACTTACTGACAACGCTCGGCAGTGTTGCCAACCCTTTGTTCTAACTTCACCCCAGATTGAATTTGAAATCCCCCCAAATCCCCCTAAATCTTAATTTTTGTAGAAGCACAAATCGCCAAAAAGTAAATAATGATAACTATGTAATTATTTTTTTTTAAATAAACCATATTTTACAATTTTATATGTTATTTATTTCCATAGTCTCGTAAAACAGGTTGATTTCGTGACAATCGTTCTGATTTTTATGATCGTACATAGATACATTAAATTTTTTTATCATTGCCTCCGTTGGCTTAAAATTAACGCATGATATATTATCAATCTTTAGATAGTATCTGACCATCAGTATTATCGCACCCATGATTCTTTGCTGAGATTGGACTATTCCTTTAAAACTAAAAGTATAAATCAATCAGCGCGACGAATTATAAAACGGTTGCAAAACTGCTGAGTCTGCTGAACGCAGCCAATGATTGATGAACATTTATTCCCCCCCAAAAAACCCCTAGCATTTTTGTACCCCCTAAAATTCCCCTCGCAGCTTAAAAACCCCCTAAATTTGGGGGGAAAACCCCCAAGTTGGCAACACTGACGCTCGGGCCAACGTTGGCAGTACGTCGGCAACCGGTTGTCACACCAATTTCGGCGCGACGTCGAACCAACGTACATTAGCCGACTCTTACTTATTGACTTCAGGAATTCCTGAAGAAAGGAATTCCTTTGACTGGTGAATTGGCCCGACGGTGGCCTGAAGTTGTCTTGAAATAAGAGTCGGATAACAGCCTGGGTCGACGTCGCGCCGAGATTGGCGAGACAATCGGTTGCCAACGTACTATACCAACGTTGGCCCGAGCGTCGTCAATAAGTAAGAGTCGGCTAACGTACGTTGGGCCGACGTCACGCCGTGATTGGCGTGACCACCGGTTGCCGACATGCTGCCAACGTTGGCCCGAGCTTCGTCAAT
>NW_017298310.1:794522-797283 GCF_001594075.2 Trachymyrmex cornetzi
GCCGACATACTGCCAACGTTGACCCAACCTTGGCCCGGCCGTAGTCTGAAGTTGTCTTGAAATAAGAGTCGGCTAACATAGCCTGGGCCAACGTCGCGTCGAGGTTGGCGTAACAACCAGTTGCCAACATAGTGCCAACGTTGGCCAAAGGTCGTCATCGAGTAAGTGTCGGCTAATGTACGTCGGGCCGACGTCGCACCATGTTCGATTAATAACTGTCGGTTTGCCGGGTGGCACCCAGTTGGACACGGCTCAATTGGACACGAGCCACTCACAGCGCTTGAGACTACAAAGCTCCTAAGCACCGGTCGCTGTGATTGGTGGTGTCCAATCGAGCTGTGATCAATCGGGATCACCCCGGTTTGCCGCGAATTCGCCAACGTTGGCTCAACGTACAACATCGGGTGAAAGTCGGCAAACCTTACCTAGGTAGTCTTATACGCTTTTACAATATATAACGCACACCATATAAATACGTATTCTATATTAAATCTAAGCTGCATATCTATCTAAATCTGGTGGCACATATGAACACTCTGTATATTACTAATTCTCTTTCTTAAATCTCTTCATTATTTTTCATATTTGGTATTTTTAATTATTTGCTTGTACGCACACGCGCACACACACGCACGCACGCGCACACACACACACACACACACACACACACACACACACACACACACACACTGTATATTGTTAGTCCACCTCATTTTCTTACTTAAATCTCTTCATTATATTTTTTATTCGATATTATTTGATGATCATCTTATTATATTTTGAGGTCTAGCAGCGCGCCAAATATTTTACATAAAAATTTTATTTTAATAAAATTTTCTTATTTTGTGATGCTTTGTCTTTAATTTTTTTTAGATTAAATGTTGTATTCCATTGCAAATATAAAAGACTCTTGAATAGAAAAAAAAGGTACGTATATCATTTTGTCTCGTTAATTAAATGTTATATGTTGCAATAAAATATATGTTCTTTTCGCAATTTACAAAATACAAAAGTAGGTATATGTTGCAAGAAATTATATATTCGTTTTGCAATTGGCGTAATTTAAAAACAGATATGATTTCATTTCTTTTTTAATACATGCGTACATACTACTGAGGGGTAATTTATAATAAAAAATTAACAACACATGACCACTTGAACTATATTATTTATGTAACGGTTTTTTTTTTAGTTTATATAAAGTACAGTTTTTTATGGAAGATATTATACATGCACACTTGGCGTCTTTTTTTTACCTTTTTTTAACAAGGTGATTTTGTTAAGATATCACGCATTTTGTAGTGTTAAACATCTTATATTCTTATACGATTAATAATATATCTCTTCACACGTGTGCGTATTACTAGAATATATTATTTATTATCAACATTTTCTAAAAATAATGTAGAAATGTTTTTAGCAGCTCTAGGCCATTGCTTTTTTGTAACTTGTGTATCATCAGCTTCAATCCAAGGTGAACCTTCTCTATACATACTTATAAAATGATCGTTTTCGATCATAAACCATAGTGAAATATAGCATTCATAACTTTATACGGCTGTCCAGCTATTAGTATTACACTTGTTGGAAGAGCACATAAATTAATTTTTTTTGGCACATTCACTAATGTTCCGTTTTGGTATGAAAATGAAATTAAATGGATGATTATCTGTTTCGTCTCTCAATGTTATTTCATTTTTAAATAATATATCATTTCCCTCACAACGTTCACATAATTTATTATTTTATTTAGACCAATGTGAAAATCAAGTATTTAGTAAATTGTTAAGATTAAAACTTTCCTTGTTCGAATTATTAACAAAAATTGAGAAAATAAAATAATTATTAGAAGTAACTTTTGTATCACAACATGCTATGCATCGACAAGTAGATATAATTTAATGCTCAAAAATTTCCTGTAAAATCATATTTAGTACAAAGAGCTACAACAAAATCAAATGCATCTCGTTTAATACCAGTAGAAAAATACTCCCTTATATATTTTCGTACTGCGTAGATACTCAAATTAAGTACATATTCCGTTTTCATTTCGATGCGTTAATATATTTAAAACATTTAGTTTATCAGAATTAAATAATTGTTTTCTAATAATAATTAAATGAAATAAACATTGTAATGTAGCATTGGCATTGCATGAAACTTTGTCAGTATTTTGAAAACCACGTATAACCCAAGAAGTAGTACTTTGTCGAACTTTTTGATCTGACTGTCGAACGGAAGTTATTATTTTCGGTAATGTCAATGGCATCTTTAATTTTACGATAACTCTTTTGAAATAGTAATAATAATTTGTGCTTCTGGTTTATGTAGTCGTTTAGCCGATTATATTCAATAATTGCTTCTTCACTAGTTATTATAGATAAAGAATCATGATTAATCAAATACGCATTAAAGTTCACTTTTGTTGCTAATTTTAATTTAATTTTATATATAAAATTAGAATTCTATGAAGGCATTGTGAACAGCAGCTTAATGGACAAAACGCTTTATGTATGTTACACGTACCACTGAAAAAATTTGAAAAGCTGAAATGGTCCCTTTTTGGGAAATGATCTCCAGATCTCGGTATCGGCTGCACCAATTTTATTCGGACTGATCGCAATCGAAAGATACCGACGACATGTAATAAAAGTGGTTTTAGATCTTTGATTACGGCTTTAGTTTCTGAGTAATTTTAATCTAAAGCATATAAAAATTTAAAACGGGCCGCTTGACCGCTTAACGTGTGAACGTCATTGCG
>NW_017298310.1:797317-808275 GCF_001594075.2 Trachymyrmex cornetzi
AATATATACGTAATGATGTTCATACATCAAGCGGCCTGTTTTATATTTTTATACACTTTTAATTTAAAAGTGACTTATTAAAGTATTAAAGTAACTAAGTAACTATACAGTGAAATGTCGACACATAATACAGTGCTAATGAAACTATAGATAAATAAGTCGGTAAATGACAGCAATAAACGAGTGCCATCTACCGTCGAAAATATGAAAAGGAGATGACTTTTTGAGGCGACGTATCTTACATAAAATTTTGACATTTCGGATTTTGCATCACGATATCTCCGTTCGTGGGATACGTAGAGGGTAAAATAAACGTTTATTATATATTTCGGACCCAAATTGTCGATGGAGCTCATATTCGGAACTCGATCGGTCTAGCCTTTATTAAAAGAAACCGAGAATTTCGGATGCTCGGATGCCCGCAACTCGCTGACTCGCGTAAAGACACGCGTGTCTCGCGCTGAGCGCCCACTTGGCGCGAGACACTACCGTGTCTCTTGATTATATATTACAATTCCTAATACCTACAATGTTGCAACGATATTACAGCGCAATTTGCAATATTGCAATGTTTCTGCAATGTTGCTGCAAGTTTCATATTCCTATATATTATACATATTTATATACATAGAGTATTTTCAAATTCGTGCCCATAAAGTACAAGATGCGATACTTTATGCTAAAACAAACAACTATTTTCTTTTACAAAGGAAAGGTTGCGCCTGACAAGTGGTTTTTGCAGGACAGCAGGTTGAAGTTATAAGAGTAAATACAAAAAATTATTTATCGAATGTAATTTTACTACAGAAAAAGTTATTTGTTTTAGCATAAAAAACAACTTTTTCCTTTAACAAAATTGCGTCCGGTAAGTAGTTTTTGCAAGAGAGCAGGTTGAAGTTAGCAAATAAGCATAAAAATTATTTATCGGACGTAATTTTGTTAAAGGAAAAAGTTGTTTGTTTTAGCATAAAGTTTCACGTCTTGTACTTTGTGGGCGCGAATTTGAAAACATTCTGTATAAATGTTAAAAGCTTAGTAGCGCGCGCGAAGCGCGCGCCTATTATGTTCTAGTTTTAAATAAAAAATAGGTTTCAGAAAATTGTTCAATTTTATTTAAAATATGGTAATCAATAAAAGAGTGGTACGACTTATTCGGAATAAAAAATATAAAATAAGTTTCAAAAACTTATTTAAAATATCGAATAAAAAATAGGTCAGAAGAAGTTGTTTAAAATAATAAATACTAAATAACTTTCTAATTTCCCTTTATTTAAAATATATATTTCCAATAAATTTATTTGAAATACGACCGAGCCCTGGCTATTTATGCATGTTGTTTATGTTTAAAGTTGGTGAAAAAGTGAAAAACTTCTGAAAATGTATTGACTAAATAATAATTAATTAATTACAATATAATTAAGAAGGCATACACCAAGAACGCCAGATGATAATTATATTGTTTTACATTCTTACGACGGTATAATCTATTTTGTTAATTAATGAATTATTAATTAATTAATAATTATTAATTATTAATTATTATTTATTATTATTATTTATTATTTATCATTAATTATTAATTTATTAATTAATAATTAATTTATTGACTAAATAATAATTTATTGCATTTTTCATAATTCGACGTTCCATTCGGAAGAAGAACTACTAATCAAAATTCAAATTATTGGCAACCTAACCTATTAGTGTAACGTTACACCAATTTACACCACCTCTTAGGCACGTGTAAAACCAGTATAAAATACGTCATTAAAGTGTATTATATTTTCAAGACAAACAGCGTGTAATCATACATCTTAACGTCACTTTCGACAAGAAGAACGCTAAAGTGTACACTTTACACTAAAGTGTACAAAGTGTAAGCAAGAAGAACAAACCTAATACCTACTGGAAGTTCCTGTAAGCAAGAAGAACAAACCTAATACCTACTGGAACTTCCAGTAGGTATTAGGTTTGTTTTTACACTTTGTACACTTTGTACACTTTAGTGTAAAGTGTACACTTTAGCGTTCTTCTTGATATATTACAGTTCTTGTCATTCTGAATAAATGTCTCAATAGGCACAACTTGATCCTATGGCTAGTTTCAAAGATATAGGTGGTCAAAGTGTCCTCTACCGAAAAAGCGATATGCACTACATACGCATCATTATCGACTCCTCAGGGCTTTGTTTCTAATATAAATTAAATAGTTACAATGATAGTAATTACAATAAATATAATAATTATTATAATATTGTGGAAATGTCCACTAAGGAGGCCTGACTCGAAGCTTTGTGGTCGGCCGCAGCGTTTCGTCCTGGTCCCACACTACTAGACTCATCAGTAAGGCGATGTAATGTGGGACTTGCCTTAGACGCCTGGAATGAATCCAGAACGATATTCTATTTAAAGGGAATTCGCGCGGCGCGGTGCTTACGCGAACCGAGTGAGTCCCGTGGACCTCTAGTGGCGAGTCGCCACAATATATATAATAAAAGTCACACTATATCAATCTGAAGGTTCATATTATAACTCCGGAAGGTAAAATGTTGAAACCATATATAGGGATTATGGCATAGGCTACTAATATGGAATAGTGGCTTATTTTTTAAACAAAGCATTGCAATCTGGCGGTAATCGCTGAAAGTTGTTGCAACTGTTACCAAACATGTCATAACAAGCAATGAACTCGGTCCGATCAACCGTTTTGCTACAATTAACATTTAACAAATATCTAAAAAAAAGGCTTGGAAGAATCTATCAATAATAATAAAAATTAGCAAACCCATCAAAGCCAACATCAGTTGTTCGGATGCACAATTTATTTTCGTGTTAATTTAACAAATCATATCAAAAATTAATTCATATACGTTTCAACCCCTATATTTGGGTCCTTATCAATATAAAATTAAATCCGCTTACATACTATACGCAAATTCCAAGCTGCGAAGAATGAGCTGTATCGCTGTGGATTTTTTACAAGCCAAAGTTTTTATCCTTTTATTAATACAATTTCAATTCTCGATTCTCCGATTTTAGCATGAGATACGGCGGCGACTTGTTAAATCGCATTTTTTTTCGCGAAGAATTTAAGCTGTGTAAGCGCAGTTAGTTTATGAATCGAAAAGGCGAAATGCGATAAATTTTTCTCGTGTCTCATCGCAATCTTCTTGTCTTTGTTGGGCAAAACTTATTGTTAGTGAGACATTAGTGCTGATAAATGCCGGAATAATAAGTTTGACTTTTCTTCTCACATGCGAAACCGCGAGAATAACAGCACTTAACTGTGAGTTATTATCGCTCCGCGATTGGGAACTTTGTCAGGTCTTGTCAGGATAATAACGTTATTTATAAATAATAGCGTCCAAATATCGATATAACATTCACGAATATGTTTATATCATGTACCTTTCGATAGCGACAAAATTAATCGTGCACGCAAAGATAATGCTATCGTACTCTCTTTACGTACGAAATCTGTTCCGCACGTAAATGATATTTTCTATTAGTGCTGGCATTACTAACTAAACATCGATAGTCTATCGATAGTTTTTACTATCAAAAACTATCGATAGTTTTAGGAATAGTTTAATTTTGAAAATGATAGTTTTATCTGACTTTACTTTAATCAATTTGGATTAATTTTAATCAATTAATTCTATCAGCAGTATCTACGTGAAATACGTATCATAACATAACCATAAGACCTCCGGACCAATAAGAATCCAGCATAAAGTCGTCATATTGAATTACATAAGGTTCTCATTGGTCCAGCGGTTTTATGCTATGCTTAATATCCTACACAACATTCCGTAATTACAGAACACAGAATCAGTCATCAGCATGATTTTGATTGGGAAAATATAAAGATATTAGACGAGGAAAGGGTGCTCAACAAAAGATTAATTTCGGAAATGATTCATATAAAGCAGCAGAGGCAGAGTTTGAATTTACAGAACGACACATATTCTTTAGACCCACTATACATGGAGTTGTTTGCGGAATCGTGACATTGATTCCCCTTTTTGTTCTTATAATTAGTTTTATTTTATTTTTATTTTTATTTCGATAACTACGTGACTTTATTATTTTGACTCTCATTTCATCTCTGGCTGTCGACACCACAAGACTTTTACGTCGAGTCGCAAGATACGCTTACATGTAAGCTAATTCAATTTAAATTTTCAGAAAAATTTCAAATTAATTATTTTAATATTTCTCTCTAATTATTCGTTTTTTTTGTTTTCTTTTTTGTGAATGACTACATAGTAAATCTGACAATTTGATGTGCAATGTGATTCTATTTTTGACGTAATACACTGGATTCCATTTTTATTTTATGTAAGTTTTTATATTATTATTGGATAAGTTTAATTTTTGACGTATTGTATCTGACTCCGTTTTAAGTTATATGTAAATTATTATATTATTTTTGTATAAGTTAATTAATATTTTTGATAATCATTTTGTATAGCTAATTTGGCATTTGGATAAAGAAGAACGAGCTAAATTGGCGGGAATCACTTTTTGGAATTTGCGTTAATTATATAATTAGATTTATATTTATATATTTATATTGATAAGAACTCAAATTAAAGGGTTGAAACGTTGATTCGTATTGATTTGTCATATTCACTTGAAAATAAAGTGTTTTCTGTGCATCCGAACAGCTGATGTAGGCTCTGACGGGCTTTTTTATTATTTTTAACTTAATATCCTATATATTACTAGAAGTATATAAATATATATATTTATTTTTGTTTACAAATATAAGAAACAGTTGTGATAATTATAATTTACGTCAAAATGTATTCATATTAAAAAAAACATTAATGATTGTTTACATTAAAATATAAAACTTTTTATTACTGAAAAATATTCCTATTATACATACATAATATTAAATTTGACAAATTAATTTTTAAATCTGTAAGTTTTAAACCGATAGTATTAATAAGGTCTGTTTTTTATTGCTGCACTCTGAACCAGTGCAATAAGTTAAAGTGAAACAAACGTATATTTGTTTCACTTCAACTTATTGCACTGTGTGTACTAGTTCAGAAAGTGCGGCAATAAAAAACAGATCTATTGTATCAACAGTATTCGATAGTTTTTCTTACTTGAATCGAAAACTATCGATGGTTAAACTATCGATGTTTAGCCAGCACTGCTTTCTATTATATAAAACGAGATTTTGGCTCATGGGCAAAACATTTGCCATATTTGTCTTTAATTCTCCAAAACTGATGATATGGATCCCCATATAGTACAAAAATTTGCAACATATTGCTGCAACATTTTCAATATTACTGCAATATTACTGAGGTGATCCGTAGTACTATATGGATCTATTGGAAATTAATTTTAAGGAGATGCTAGAGCCGCCTGTATTACCGATAAAATTAGAGTTTCTGTTGAATTTATTCGTAGTAATTTCATAGAATAAAAATTCCTTTTCCACGATTAAAATGTACACGCTAATGTATTTGTCACTGATGTATTTTGTGTTCATAACTGAAAAAAATAAAAAATTATAAATTTCTTTATCCATTTTTATATCAGTATGGTGACCAACGCTGAAGGTAAAATAAATAAAGAAATCTGTAATTTTTTATTTCTTCCAGCTTTGAATACAAAATACACCAGCGACAAGTACATTAGCATGTATTTATACATTTTAATCGTGGAAAAGGAATTTTTATTCTGTGAAACCACTACGAAGAAATTCGACAGGAACAAAAATGTCAGAAACGCTAGTTTTATCGTTAATACAGGCGGCTCCAGCATCTCCTTAATTAGAAATCTTGTCAAAAATATCAAACCATTCAATTTTTTAATGTTATTTATATACAAATTTATATAATAAATTTTCATAATGAACACAGTCTTTCAACACCATCCTAGACGATTATATACGTGGATAGCACCAAACGGACGCTACAAAAATCAAATAGATTACATTTTTTCTTATTAAAAGCAGATGGCGATCATCGATCATGAATGTTAAGACTAAACCCGGCGCACAGTATGGTTTGAATCACGTATTATTCCAAGCAGACATAAGATTAAAGTTTCGGCGAGTGGACAAAAATCCCATGGAGAGGGCAATAAGAGTATCGCAGGCTTCCCCATTCCAAATTGCCCTACAGAACCTAGGAAAACCACCTATGGAGCGCGACAGCGACGAAGGATGGACTCAAAGAATGGATAATCAAGGCGAACGACAGCGCACCGAAAATAACATCTCAAAAGCGGAACCCTTGGATGTCGGACTCCACCTTGGAATTAATCGAAGAACGGCGGAAGCTGGCTATATCGCAGGGGAACACCGAGGACAATGCTGGAAAAATGAAACTAATTAACCGGGTAATTAAGGGCGCCTGCAGGAAGGATAAGAACATCCACGCAAAGATATGTGAGGAATTTGAGGCGAATGCTAACAAAAATGAGTCGGCTGAGCTATATAGGAAGGTGAGGTATCTCATTAGAGAATACAAATCTAAAATCCAATTGATCAAGAACGCGTCAGGAAGAATAATCACAAATGCGGTGGAAATAGCGGAGGTCTGGAGGAAGGAATATTGTTGTGATTTATATGGAGACCCAAATACTGTGGCCGCGACCGCCACATTGGAAAACGGGGAAAAAGAACCGAACATACTTAGAGCAGAGGTAGACAGAGCTATTAAAGGACTGAGCAATGGAAAGGCACCGGGGATAGAT
The DNA here is from genome assembly GCF_001594075.2 of Trachymyrmex cornetzi. Lineage (NCBI taxonomy): Eukaryota > Metazoa > Arthropoda > Insecta > Hymenoptera > Formicidae > Trachymyrmex > Trachymyrmex cornetzi. Next base: position 804,040 of record NW_017298310.1, read on the forward strand.
GGCATCACGGCCGAGACCATCAAGGTCATGAGCCCTGCCCACGACCCGAAGTCATTCACACGAAGTTATTCACAAACTGTCAAAAAATATGGGAATCTGGAGAATGGCCCAAGGAGTGATGCCACCCGGTGTTCATCCCGTTACACAAAAAGGCAGCATAGCTAACTGCGGCAATTACAGAACCATAGCGTTGACCACATATCAGTAAGATACTGCTCAGCATAATCAACGAAAGGCTCAAGGCATTTATACTCCCACGAATATTTGACACACAATCCGGCTTTATGCTTGAAAGAGGAACTAGAGAGCAGATACTGAACATTCGGCAGATAATCGAAAAAGCCAGGGAGTTTAATGTGAAAGCATGTTTCGTGGACTATAAGAAAGCATTCGACAAGATAAAATGGGAAAGTCTATGGGAGACACTCGCGGAACTGGGCACGCTATTCCATCTAGTGCAACTTATCAAAAACCTGTACGTGATAAACTCAGCAAGAGTCTGTATGAACAAAACCCTGTCAACGGAATTCGAAACAAAAGCGGGGGTTAGGCAGGAGTGCATATTGTCTCCCATCCTCTTCAATGCGTACGGCGAAGTTATCATGCGTAAGGTACTTGATGGGTGGGAAGGGGGAGTAGCGGTAGGAGACAGACGGATTAACGGATTAACAACCTGAGATATGCTGATGACACTTTAATTCTCGCGGCCAACGAAGAAGACCTAACTTTTATCCTACAAAAACTGGACGAAGAAAATAGGGTGTACGGCCTGGAGATCAACACCTCTAAGACCAAAGTGATGATTGTCGATCGGACCAACGACAATCTACCGCACATCAAAAACATTGCCGGGTGCAAAGTGGTGGATAGATTTGACTACTTAGGCTCCATCATAACCAACAATGGATAGAGTGAGCCGGAAATACGCCGAGAACGGCAATAGCCAGAACAACATGGCAAAGCTAACGAAAATATAGAAAAACAACATCTCAAAAACTACCAAGGTAAGACTAGTCAACGCACTAATATTCCCCATAGCAACATACGCCTCGGAGACGTAGACAATGAAGAAGGCCGACCAACGCAGAGTGACGCGTTCGAGATGTGATGTTACAAGAGAATGCTCTGTATTCCTTGGACGGCGCATAGGACATACGAACGCGTCAATTTTAGAAGAATTGAACATCAAGAGGAGTCTGTCCATTAATATAAAAAAACGAATGCTAGCATTTTTTAGACACATAGCAAGGAAAACTGACGCTATGGAGAAACTAGTGATCGAGTGGAAGATTGAAGGGCGTCGCCCGCGAGGACGCTCACCGAACAGGTGGTCTGACCAAGTAAGTCAGCTCACTGGTTGAAGTCTGCGGGGATCTATGCACATGGCCAGAGACCGGGAGGATTGGAGAAAGATTACCGAAGGAGTCGTATGACGCCACTACACTTTTACGAGGGCTATGGACCGAGGAGGAGAATATACAAATTTTTTTATATAAGTAATATAATTCTTATTAAAAGATTGAATTACTCTTATTAAAATGTAGAGTAAAAGCGCTAGATGTGGATTAGACTAGTTACGCTTTTTATATTTAAATAATTATAGTATTTTCCATATTAGGGGGGGAAACCCCCTCTGGCACCCAAAGATCAGTTCTAACTTTGTGAATTTTTTGAAGATAAATAAGTTGATTGAAAAACCAATTTGAGAGTATTATTATACATCTTTTCTAGTGTAAAAGATAATTTTTTCATTTTGTTTGAACGACAAAATGGCAATTTCCTGATCCAATTATGGGAACACTTTTCGTGAGACAGTCTCAAGCAGTACACACGATTTCGACAAAACAGTTCAACCTATGCAAACTAAAAAAAATTATATTATTTACACTGTTATGGTTATCGTCTGACATAGGGATTTTTTAAATATTGATTTTTCTTGAAATGGCGATGGTTTGAAAAAAATTGCAATCTTTTCGAAAAATAATCGTTTTTGACATTCGTGTCGATTAAAAAAAGCTACAAAATATTTTTCAAAAATCCTATGTCAGGTGATAGAGAATGTTGCTAAAAATATTTAGTTAAAATTTGAAGTCAATCGGATGAAAACTTTTTGAGTTATAATAATTTATGTACACCGTCTCGAAAAATGCAGTTTTAAGAAAAACGCATTTAAAGTTTTTACAACATTACACAGCTATGTCACAATGCTTCGGGAAATTCACTTTCTCGACCACTTTGACTTTGAATTTCGTTCCCGGATCTTTTTTTTCGTATTCTTAAGGGTTCAAACTAATCATTAAAACATTTAAAAAAAATTTCGATGTTTTTAAAGCCACAGGGATGGAGTCTCCCTCTTAAATGGTACATATCACAAGATTCTTTAGCATTTGTTTTATCTGTTTCAAGTGTCAACTAAATTTAATTTATTAGGAACAGCGCTACACATTTTATTGATGTCGTTAACTAATTAAATATGCGAGGTTAATGAACGTATGTACCTTTAAAAATTCATTCAAAGTATAATATCATAAGAATTGCCTTATGACTTTTATAATAGACAATAAATATCATTAGATTTTATTATAATAAAAGTCAACGTTATGTTCAATTGAGATTAAATGTGTCCGCGGGTGTTGTTTAATCACTATTGTTATAACGGTACTTTTATTGCGTAAATTTATTATTAAAATGTTTAAAAACTTGTCAAATCTTACAAATGATGCCATCCTGAAAAGATTTATTTGTTTTAAGTATCGAAATAGAATATAAAATAGTATTCATGTCTACATGCAAAAAATGTTACTATTCATAATTTAACTTTTTTTTTTATTGTTAAACGTTTAATTTTTATTAATTTTTTAAAATTATTATTGATTTTTAACCGTCACTAATTTTAAATAAAATTGCATCATGATCTACTATTAGACTCTAAAACTAGATGTGAATCATCAATTACAATTTCATTACATATGTTCTGATATACATGCGTAAATTATTTTTATTATGGGATGTAGTAACGCCACTAAAAAGGATAAAGCATTTGGTGAATTGATCCGCAATTAGTACCTACATGGGGTCTAATTGTGGATAATTGTCATTACTTTATTTAATTCAAATTAAACATATAAAACGATGGTGAAATAGAATAAAACCATCCATAATATAATCTTTATGATCAATGATGACTTCTGATTAAAACTGATTAAAACATTTTATTAATTATTTGATATTCTTCTGGATAAAAAAATATGAATTTTTTTTAAAGAGTGATCCACAACTAGTGATTTTACTCTACTTATTATTAATATTTTTTATATATCGTTTGACTTCTTAAAATTAATTAATATTTTTTAATTATTATATAATGTTTGACGTCAGCTCTTCAGAAGAGTTAATGAAAATCGGCGCGCAAGCACGCACGCATGCACGCACGCACGCACGCACGCACGCACGCACACACACACACACACACAAATAATTTAACAATAATATTGAAGAAAACTAAGAATAAAAATTCAAAAATGGTGTATTTTAATAAAAACTGATTTTTTAACTCCATGAATACGCGGAGATAATAAAGAGACCGAGTCAAAATTAATCCTTTCTCTTCTCTGTATTTCATCTCACAGAACAATAATTTTTCGTAATCACACTAGAATTCTTTTAGATCATCGCTATTGCGCAGAATAACGGATCCAACGTACGTCAACGAAAACTCCATGTTAGTATCTATTAGGAGTATGATTTAGTTTTAAGGGTTTGTTTTCTCAAAAATTGATTTATTTAAACAACATAAACGTTTAATAACTGTTATACGATCAAAATTTAATTCTCTGACAAGTTCTGACATGGATTGTGCTGGATTTTCATCCAATAACGCTTGCAATCTGCATTTTCCAGCTTTTGTTGTTAACATTAAAATTACCCTCAAAATCAGCACTTTTGAATCACCAATTTGGAATCAATATTCACACGTCTTAATTGATGAAGCAACATCACATAAATTTTCTATCAGAGTTCTATAACCTTCAATTTCCGTTTTCTTCTGATTAAAAAATAAAAGCAACGCATGTCGAAAATGCTCTTTAGAAAGCTCAATTTTTTTAATGGTATAAACACGATGTTTACTGCGCCTATTGTTAGTAAACGACTAAATATCATGTTTTTTGAATTATTAATTAATCAAATAATATTGACAAAAAAATATTTTTTTAACATGATCAAATGTCATTTTTG
>NW_017298310.1:808541-810996 GCF_001594075.2 Trachymyrmex cornetzi
TGCAAAAATGAGCGTCTGACAAAATGGGCTCCAAAACTGACATAGTAGACAATAATACCAACATTCCTATTTTATAAATAAAGATATATCTTATTCTATAAAGAAAACTAATTTATGAAACTATAAACTTTAAAATGACATAATATTATCAATAATACAGTCACTATTATTTTAATTACGCAATTTGCAAAAGAACACCGTAAGAATTTTCTTCTCGAATTCATAGAATTGGTTTTTAGCTGATTTGGTATAGAAATAAGCCATAAATATATGAATTATGAGTTTGTGCTTCTTTAATTAGCTAAACAGATCATGATTTTATTAGTATTAATAAAATACAATAGTTAGTTTCTGAAAAATAAGGGGGTGTCACTTTAGGAGACCTATGTCAGTATCGACGACTTTCCTCTACTCTTCTTAAGTTGTGACGTTTTGAAAATGACAATTTTGATGATTTTTTTTTGATAAACTAAGTTAAATCATTTCTGATGTTAATATTTACTTAACCCATTCATATAATAACTTTAAATCTTATTTGTTTTTTTTTTGTCACTTTTGAAGTAAGAAAGCGATACAACAACTAAGAAACTTAAGAAATGAAAAAGTAAGAATTATAACACGTTTCGTAATTACGAAAGTGTCTATTTAAGAATCAAAATTGTGCATAGTCTCGAATTAAATCAAATAGATCGATCCCATCGTTGATCGACATCTATATTTGTAGTTTTAGTAAATAATTAACAGTTACTTTCATTTAATTTACTTTTAGTTGTTACCTAACGGGCTGTAATGTTTTGCCTTTTCTGCGCTACAATGTTTGTATTTCTTTACAATAGCTGGCGTCTTCAATTCAAGAAGTAAAACTTTTTCATCAGAAGAGCGCATTCCTACCGCGCGATAGAATAGATATCGACAGATTCCTCTTTCTCTCCCTTTTTCTCTTCTATTTCGATTGCCAATGTCGGTTTCTCTGCTTCATTTAATCTAAACGATAAAGTCGATCTCCGTCTTTATTCGATCAAACTTTTTATATACTTAAAGCAAAAAGCACCTTAAAATTATTTTGTTAAAAATATATACTTTTTTCGAATTAATTAATTCGTTCGTAATTTTAATGCTAAAGAATACATAGCAGTTTCTCCACTTTTAAATATATTCGTTTATAGATATTATCCGTTTATTATTGTTATTCATATTCGTTACAAACATTTTATTCGTGCGTTTTATCGTTATAAAAAATGATGCTCAGGCATAATTAAAGTTATAATGCACGAAAGAGCATAATATACGGGCGCTCAAAGGTTATCCCAACTCATTTTGTATAAACAACAAGCTGTATGTCTATAACAACGAAGTAACGACATCGTCGTGACGTAGTAATTGGTGTAGAATAATATTGCGGGGTGGAGTAATATTGAGACGCACAGCGAAAGTTCCTCGGATGTCTCAACGTAGTTGCTTTATTACAGAGAAATTGCATTAAGAATACACAGAATGCGAATAGATCATGTAAATGATATCTTCATGTATTATTCTTCTCCTTCAGTTTTGTATATTATATCATCGATAACATTGCCAAAAGAAATTTACAATTATTTAGATAAAAATAATATTTGTTTTATTTTTTTTTCTTAAATTTTACAAATATAAAGCATATCACATAGGATAAAGAAATTAATATGATGAAAACTATAGCATGAACATAATTTACGTAATAAGTAGATAAATTATTTATTTGCCATGCTTTTATAATTTTTGACAAAATAGTTGTGCTCATTACAATGGCGAAATATTTCATTTTTTTTATTTGTTTATTTTATAATAGATTATATTTTCTGAAAAGACGATGTTTTCATATTAGTGACATTTTCACAGCAATGAAAAATTATAAATAATATTAATAAGTCACTTGTTTTTTTTTATTACATCAAAATACATTTTTTTTTAATATATACGTATAATGCGTTTACTAAAAAAAGATTTAATAAAATAGTCTAAATTAATAAAATAATACTGAAGATTACATAAATAGCAGATTAAATTAAATTAGTAGCATTTTTATATAACATTTAATTTTATGATATAGTTTTTGTTTAGTTTGAGGACAACTCAATGAAGTTAAAATGTATGATTAATTTTTTAGTTTAGTTAATAATTTATCCTCTTCATCCATTTCTTCTATGTCTATTTAGCCTTCCTTTGTTTTTTCTAATTTAATAGCAAAGATTAAGAACCACAATATTATATTCTTCATTTTTTACATTTACCAGACATTTGTTAGAATATACTCATTAGAATTAACGCAGTGTAAAATTACATAAAAAAATAGTGTATGTATAATAATTATATAAAGTTTCATGTTTATTACGATTATTCTGTAAGCATCGCTTGTGTAAGACGCAAAGATGTACGAAGCTCCGGTTCAGAAAAGATGGATGCAAACGATCATAAGTGG
>NW_017298310.1:811045-813134 GCF_001594075.2 Trachymyrmex cornetzi
CCGACGGAGGTGTTGTACGACGAGCAGTAAGTCGGAGATGGAGAAACGTACTTAACGAACGGAGAAGTTCATTAAAAGCGAAACGACGTTAGCCGACCTAAAATCACCCCTTCGCCACCTCTCCTTCGCCATTCGCTGGTTCCGCTTGTCACCGTAGACTTGAAACTCTCTCGGGCCTCACAGGTGAAACGGATTACGGAGGAGAAGAACGGCGGAGGCGAATTAATCGGCCAGGCGAGATATCGCGTCGTAGGTGAGTTAGTTCCTCAGAGCGAAAAAAGGGACGAGTTCGATAGGAAATAGATCATCGCGTTCTGTGGCGGAGCGGAGAGACGAGGAGCGTCAACGGTGCCGGTGGCGGCACGGCGGCACGGCTGCGCGGGTGGCGAGAAAAAACGGCCCATCTCCTCAGGGGAGATTGCTTTCCTACAATTTCTCTGGTGGTCTCTCTTGGCGCCTTCGACCGCCTTCGACTGTCATTATCGTTAATAGAAATCATTCAGCGACTATGAATTGCCTACCAGTTATCCTGAAATTTCATTATTTTCCCGCTGGCGGACGGCGAACTTACGTCTTATATGGAGCGGGGAAATTTCCGGAGGGCAAAATTATCAACGAGAATACTCGCGGACGAAAGGTCGAGCGAAATTTCACGTCGCGCACAACGCGTGCGCTTCTTTCCCATCGCATATATTAATGTCCGATCGAATTAAGCGCTAAATAGCATTGAATATAATTATCAGTTATTTTTTATTTTTGCTGATTGGATTAATTTTAATCATTATTTAAAACATTTAATTTTTCTTTTTATTTACTATAATATTATTTCTTTTATTTTTTTTCACTAAACTGAAAGAAATATTAGATAAATGCTACTAAGGTTGTGAAGTTTATACAGCCTTAGACTACATTTACACGGACACCCTTAATCGGATTAATAACACCTGTAGTTATGAAACTGACCAATCATAGCTATTCCTCTGACTGTGATTGGCCAGTTCTTAAGGAGGTTCTCGCGCTACTTCCTAGTCAATAAACAGTTTATTCATAATAATATGTAAAATGATTAAAATAATGAAATAAAAAGATTACTAACAATATCTTATGCCATTATACATAATTATTGTTAATTTTATATGTTACTAAATATTTTCAAAATGATAAAATAAAAGTTGTAAGATGCTCATTTGATGTACACGCATCGTCCATTCCAACATATATTCTAGCTTTTTTCATTGAAGAATATAAATTTCTTGTAAACTGTATGGTCAGTTTAAATGAAACTTTAACGAGAACAAATTTAAGTGTTTACTTTATAATTATAACGATTTTTGAAATTGCTTTATACGCAAGTGTTTCAATTTAAAAGGGAATAACTACAGAATAAGGTTTACCTTCAACTTGTAAGGTAACTCCGTCAAATACGCCGCGCTGGAATTTATGCTATAGAAGTCAGAAAAAATAGAAGGAGTGGGGGTAATTTTCCCGCAACTACTCTGTTACATGCCTTTATGTTATATTAGTTTTGTGTTATGATTTTAATTTTTTACTGTTAATATTAATAAAATTATTGTGAGTTGAATTAATTTGTCACTAATAAGTAGCGCCATCATAAATTATAATCTATATAAAATGATTATTGTAGGGCGTATAAAAGACTTAGTGGTTATTTCGTGATACACAAGTGTAGAGGAATAGTAAAGCATGTTGCATAGCAAAATACAAGTGTTTTGCTCTTGTATTCTTTGTTTACTTTATTCTTGTCCCACCTGTTTGAGATATACGGCATTTTTAGCGGGCGAGATTTATGGCCAAAGCATATAAAGTGCGCAGATTGGATTCAGTGCACTAAATGCAATAAATGCATTACATAAAATATGTACCTCATGTAATAACACTTGTAATATGTGTAGGAGGATTGTAATTATTATATCTATTTATATACAGGGTGGACCATCTGAAGTGATCCAGTCAAATATCTCGAAAACTAGTAGGGATAGAGAAAAATGTTTCGTATGAAAAGTTTAGGGTTACACGGGGGAAGTATGGTACTGACCTTGAAAAATCCTTGGAAGGTCATTCAGGGGTC
>NW_017298310.1:814490-815948 GCF_001594075.2 Trachymyrmex cornetzi
ATTCTTATTCCTTAATAAAACTTTATAAACATATTTTATAAGATATTGTATCATTTTACGTCTTATTTATAAGCATTATTTGTAAATTTTTCATGAGCCATACATCCTATGAGCCCTCCTCTCCCCTCCCCCCCTCCTATGAGTAGCCGTATATCCCATCCCTATTGAATTAATTGAATATACAACAAAAATGCAAGGATTTCAAAAAATTCTTTTTTAATACAAAAAATAAGTATTTCAGATTTCTAATATTTTTTTTCATAACAGACAGTACAAAGTTTTTACTGATATAATTCGTTTATCTTAAAAATAGTAAATAATACTTAATAAATTAACACAATCAATAATTGAAAACTGCGCGCCGAATTGTTTGCGTTTATAATCCGGAAAAACAGTTTTCCGCGCACAGTTCTAACCGGCGCGCAGTTCTAAAAGACTACAATATGGTACATATGTAGTGTATATTAGTAATTCAAGATTGAATTATTTAAAACAATGAAAATCCAGCTTTGACCGTAATAGGCATTTTTCTAGTATTGATTGTATTTCTCACATATGCGGTCTAAAATAAAAGATTCTTAATATTGTTAATAAATTAAGTTTTTGTTAGATGCGGCGTATACCTATATCGTAGTTACCCTAATGTAAAATTCTATAAATTTAAAATTAAATATCTTTAAAATGGTATGATAAAAGTCAATTAAATTTTGTCTAGATATTTTTGATATTATTAACTTTTGTATTACATGTACAGTCTGTTCAATAAGAGCGTACGGTTCCGCACTTCATTAATAGATGGCGCACAGATGTTAAGTTTGGTTTTTCCGATTCTCTGAACAGTTCGGAAGAATACTTTGAGGTCATATGGGTAGTGGTGACTTGTTTTGACTGTAACAGAGCAAATAACCACAATGAGCGCTGCGTATGCAAGTCGTTTTGAAGCAGTGTGTAAGTTCCTTTACACACATCCGAAAGGACGACTGAAAATGTCGTATGCAGCTGCCGGGCGCTACATGAAAAAGTCAGAAGGATTCGTCAGGAAGTGGGTGAAACGTTACAACGAAACAAAAAATGTCGACGACCTACCGGAACGTGGCACCCGACGGTCAACGACGAAAAAGGACGACAAAGCTATCATCAAGATATTTGAGAAAAGTCCTAGGTGTTCATTACGACGAACGAAAAATCTTTTATTTTGAAAAAGGGTATAGATGTGAGCCTTAATACTATTAGACAACGATTGCTTGATTCCGAATACGGTTAGTCTATTAATGAAGTGCGGAACCGTACGCTCTTATTGAACAGACTGTATATTATATTTCATCGAAGACGAGAACTTCCTTAACTACGGATGTTGTTAAACCTGATTAACCCTTCATACACAGAGAAAATTTTCTTTTAAAATTTACCCTGAAAATATGGTGATTGTGGTACAATACAATATATATATATATATAT
>NW_017298310.1:815978-832587 GCF_001594075.2 Trachymyrmex cornetzi
AATGTTGTCCAACGGCTGTCATATTTTCAGGGTAAATTCTAAGAAAAAATTCTCTCCGTGTAGTTTCTGTGAGTTAAAATGACCCGAGCATCACGCTAGATTTCAGAACTTACCTGGAATTGGAAGGACGCGTAATTGCTATCGACTGGAGATTTGAAGATTCAACTATCAATAGAGATGCTTAACTTTTTAATCGGATCGTTAGTATACGTCTAGCAACCATTCGCGCAAAAACCATTTTTTCCTCGGGTTAGAGTGTCAGCAAGTGTGACCAACGTGCCGTTTTCGTTAAAAAATTTATGATTTATATTTTTGTATTAAATTACAAAAATAAGCAATATGTGAATTGTGTGTCCTTCATGTAAGAATAAAAAAAATCTATGAGGAAAGAATGTCGTGCCTACGGCCTATGTGTGATAAACACACTCTAAATCTGCAAATCAGTGGATAATCTGCTGAACTGGCACTGAATTATCAGCATATTATATTAGCATATTTGGCACTAGATATTCAATAAAATTCAACTATAAAAGAAGAGAAGTTTGAGCATTATGTATAGTTAAAATACCGATATTTGCACGTTCTAGCACATCGTAATTCCAATCTTACAATACCATATATACGTTGAATGCGCTACATTTATACACTGAAGCAAGGTTCGCTATAGGTTAGGGATACCACATTTCATTCATTACTTAACACTATTAACAGTATATTTAGCACTGAATCAGAGATTATCCACTGATTCAGATTTAGAGAGCAGACTCTATTTGTGTACTGAAATTGCTGTGGTGAAGAGTAATGTTTTCTATGTATTTTTTGTATTTTACGTTTTTCACTTATATTTGGTTTCAGTATTAATAATAATAATAATAATGTTTACATTAATAATAACTTAAACCAGTAATAAATAGCCTTTTATCCGATTTTAACATCTTTTTACATCTAAAAAACGACCATTTTCTACCTTCAAAAATACCTTTTTTGAAACGCGTGTAACTATACTATTTTTTTTTAAGTATATCATCTCAAGAATATTAGGTTAAAACTGCATTTAAAAATATTATAAATTTAAAAAGTTGATGATTTTTTAAGTAAAAATACTCATTTTTCCGAAGTTAACACGTTTACGATTTTTTTCTTTAGTGTTAAAATTAAATTTTTCACTTTTACCTTGTCCACAACTTTGCTTTAAGAGGCCATAAGTCGTAAAGCCTTAAGAAATGGACTAATAGAAATTGACTCACAGTTGAATATAAGAAAAATAATCGACTGTGATTGATCAATTTCTTACAGCTTATGGCTTACGGCCTCTTAAAGTAAGGTTGTGAACAAGATATTTAACGCTATTGTTCCATTTTCTTAAAGATTGAAATTATATACTGTAATTTTTTGAACCAATCAATGGAACCAATACTTTTATTTTGATAATACTTCAGAAACGGTTCGAGCCATTTTGACCCAAAATAACCATCGTGTGGCTTTTTTGAAGTGTGACCATGAAGGATTAAGAGTATTCCTGTAAACATGGTCTTAATTTGTCATAATATTTTTTGTTATATTTACTATAGATTTTCACTCACAGTGAATAACAGAACATAATAAGTAGAGAATCTATGTAAACTTTTAGAAAATACCACTTTAACATTTTTATTTTTTAATATTCTTTTTCTTAATATTCTTTTCTTTTTAGCGTTATCGACTATTGTTCATTTCTTCTGTTTTGCAAATTTATGAACCGGATTTACTTTTTATTTTATAATTATTTTAATAATCCTGAATTAGATTTCGTCTTCTCTTAAAGTCCTATTAAATAGTGTCCCCATTTTAACGGGATGTGAGATATTTCACATCAAACCGAGCATCTTTGAAATATTGTTATTTTTTTCTTTTTTTTTTAAACTTATTGACATATTCTATAGATAAAAATATGAGACACGTATTTCGCGAAAAAAATTTGAAATTTTTTTGTGAAGTTATTCGCATACGTATACGGAACCGCATTGTCACACAACAGAATGTTTTAACTGTACATTCCATTCGAGTTTCATTTTATAATTTTCAGGGTTACTTTGCAATTAAAGTGGGAATATGATGATATTTCTCCAAAATTTTTGTGAAATTGATGAGTTGATGATGGAAAATGTTAATAAAAATTTTAAACACATGGAAAATGATTTATTTAGATGAAAATGATAAATTGAAAATAACCCATTCATAGAACAATTTAAGATCTTTAAAATTGGTCTCGTTTTTTTGTATGACTAATGGTTCTGATGATATATAATAATAATTTGAATGTTCGCATGAGCGACGTTTTTTATGAATTTCTGCAACAAGCGTATATCTAGACAATATTTACTGCGTGTTTTGTTCATAGATTTAATTATATAATAGATTTCGCGTTTCATTAGAGATGTGAGGACAACATTAGTAAGAAAGGGCAATAATCAAATGCTTTTCTAGTTTAATTGTGTAATGTGTGACAGAGAAAGTAACGGATCTTTTATATCTCTGTCCTTTATTTATTGTCTTCAGGTACTACATATGAATGAACAGTCTATTTATGTATAAGTCTATACTCAATCGACAACTAAAATTATAACATAATATCAATGTTTATAATTTCGTATTTTTTGCAATATAAATGTAATACGACACATGTTACATAGTTGAGTGCGAAATTATAACATTGATGTTACGTTACTTTCAATTGATATCGACCGGGTGATTTTGCCTTATGTCATTGAACAAACTCGACCCATTTGCGCAGACAAACGCGATACTGCCATTATGTGAAAATTATAAGGGGCTCCGCACAATAAAAGGAACAGGGAATAAGAATTTCAACCTATCAGAAATCATGTATTGTGGAATACACAGTTTCTGATAGGTTGAAATTCTTATTCTCTGTTCTCTGTTCCTTTTATTATGCGGAACCCCTAAGACTCGTTCTCTCTCACCGAGTTCTCTCTCCCGCTTGAAGGAACAAAAACCACATTTCAAAAGGATACTACGAGAATCGCCGAAGCTCCTGGTTAACTTCATGCTACGTATAAGAACCAAACCGAGCAGAGATCGTATCCTCCCGACGCGACGCGAGGCAACTCGTGGGACCCCGAAAGCTTCACAGCCATTGATCTCACGAGAAACCACTTACAAGATAGTCTTGTATCTTTTTCGTGCTCCCAACCACGCCGCTCGTTCACGCCCCAACGACACCTAATTGGGTGCGCCCCGTGGCCGGTCCATTATACGGGGTGTCAAAATACTTTTTCACCTCTCGTAATCCTCCCAGCACCTATACAGAGTCTCCCTCTTCTTGCATCTCCTTCCTCACCCCTCCTACTCTCTCTCCTTGCCATCCCTCCCCCTCCCTCCCACCCTCTCCTGCCATCGCCAGCTTTATCCCCGCGCTGATCCAGGACAAAGGGTATGCGTGCTTGTATCTCAAAGCGGCCGACCGAATGAAATGCACAATGGAATTGTCGCCACACGTCGCGTTTCAAGAAGTAAAAGACGTTTTCCGTGGTCTGACGGTTCTGCTGCGCCGTATAAGCCGCCTTAGAAAAAGAACCCTGAGCCCAGAAGTGCCTCCCCGACGTGTAACAACATGTGTACTCGCGTATAGAGTAAATTCTCGTCGCTCCCCTCGTCACCCCTCTACACGCGTATTTTCCCTCCTATTCCGTCCCAACCCGCGATCGTGCTTCTGCCCTCACGTTTTCTCTTTATCTCTCCTGCCAAGTTGGCGTATAAGTGACAATTTTGTCGTAACACCGTTTGCCGTTCGTTGAATTTGAAGAAAAGGAGGCGAAGAAGGGCAATTTTGTCACCACCTCGAAAGACACAAGACCCTGAGAGACGCCCCGTTCCGAGATTTTCCTATTCAAACAAATCATTGATACGCCACTCGTAGTAATCTCTACTCCCGAGATCGTACCAATTTATACGATAGATACGTTTTTTTAAATATAAATTTTATATTTTAATCCTCTGCAACCGACGTCAAATTCTATAACACAATTACTGATGCTGAGGTCTCATTGATTACTTACAGATTCATTTAATTTATGATAATTAAAGGACACTGATTAATTTTAAAGAATTAAAATAACGTATAAAAAAGAATGGGTATTAAATATATTTTAATAAAAACAGTCTATATTTGTAAATGTAATATAAGGAAAATAGATTTGATATTTTTGACGAAGAAACTTATTATTAATTTTATTATTTATAATTGAAATTTATTATTTATAACTGAGTGCCCGAAAACAGGTTCGTGATGTCTACGTTGAATTGACGTATTTTATGTAAACTACAAAGATAAAACGTCATTGGCATAATATTCACATGAATGTAACTTATCATGAACGATGCGTCATCAAAATATCAAAATTTCAAAATTGCAGAGTAAAAATCGATGTGAATTTATTCACATGAATTCCGTACTACTATTTTTTAATTTCACCCCCATTAAATTTCTCAATAGTAATTCTATGATTACATGTATTAAAATCTATATAAGAGCCTATACGTAGAATTCATGTTAAAATTTTGAAAAAAATTTATTTCGGTTTGACAATAAAATCACAACATTACGTTGATGCATGGAAAAAAATGTGTAGTTAAATTAAATGGAATTCTAATGGAAAATAAACAATTTAAAATTCTGATTAAATCTACTAGAATTCTAACCAGAAAATTCTGAACTTTGGTTATCTCAATTAGATTTCTAATTTAACCAGAATTCTGAATCATTCATTTTCCACTAAAATTCCAGTTAATTTAACCAAACATTTTTCTGTGTATGGATATGATGTTAATGAATTTTTATTCACATGTAGTTCACGTAAAATACGTAGATTTAATATAGACACCAACGAACCTGTTCTCGTCAGAATGGAGCCAATAGATCCACCGGGCCACTTAACTTCGGAGGATTAAATATTACATTTTTTTTATACAACAGTAGTTCTATCTGTCACACTGCATCTATTAATAATATAACAATTTTCACGATAAGATTTATTGCTATGTATTTTCGAGAAATTATATAACTGCGTTCGAAATGATTTCTGTTAGCAGTTCAACAATCTGATTTGACCTTTCGGGGGAATGCTTTTAGCGGAGCCTTTTCCAACTTCACAGTGTCGCTAACAGAATTACATTGAAGGCCCGATAATTGCTGATAATTCGGATGAACTTCGTTAAGACGCTCATCTGGGCTGGGGCGAAATGCTTTCATTTGATTATTACTCGATTTCGATAACGCGATTATCACGTTCGTAGCGTAAATCGATTGCATTTTCGTTTCCTCGGAATTACTAAATTACAACTTCAAATAAAACTGCAGTATTCAAAGCATCATGTAAAATATAGCTTTTGTTATAACGTCTCTAATGTAAATCAGGCTATATATTTCGAGTAATACTTTAGTCTTAACTCGGGAGTAGTCACCTAACTTTTTTATATAAACGATCACCAGAGGTATTTTTACACTCTAATTAAAATCATTATTATTAACAACAACATTATCGTATATTATTGATTGTTTTCTAATTTATTAGTATTCAAGTATTAATTTAATCACAACTTTTTGAAAAAAGTGATTAAAAACCAAACAGATACAAAATAGAAGCACACGTTAAGTTTCTTCTTATGACAGTTTTTCTTAAAAAAAAAATTAATTAATGTAATGCTTTTTTATTACGGTTTTTTGATAGAATTGCATATTTGAAGATAAAGAATAGTTAATAAAAAAGAAAAAGATGTTAAACAATATTTATACAAAACGATACTTTTTACGGCAATTCATGTCTTTTCACCAGAAAAAAGACCCCAGATATCTATTAACAATTCTAAAAAAAATCTAATGTCTCAAACCCAATGATTTATAAAAGGCAGTGTGAGCTGATAAAAATTTTATATATTCCCCTAAAGATCGTGTCTTAAAGAAGTGGTGGACACGACGGATTAAATTGCTATCAAAACGTAATAATTATATTCACAATTTCTCTATTCAATTTTATTGTTACACGTAATGATAATATTTTTTGTAAATTGTATAAATTTGTAATCGCAACCGCGGCATTATGTAAATCTTCCCGCTTGAATTCAACATTTACGACCGATGCTAAGAATTTCAGATATTCTTGTACACGTTCACAATAGGAGGTTCCCAGATTCTTACGCGGCAAACAAATTCCTGTCGTTGCGGTATGACGAAAGGAGCCGAGTTCTCCCCTTGAAACATCTCCGATTGCATTCTTTATCCTAATTAGGTTTACGAGGATTTGGCACGACTAGAGCGACCAATTACTAGTAATTGCGTAAAGATGTCACTTTGTAAGCGGATTGCCGGCGGTTTTGCAGCATTGTGCTCCTCTAAGCCACACCACGAGACCAACAACGGCAAGGGAAGGGGACCGTTACTTCTCGCTTCCCCTGTATAGTAACCGACGGTAACAATGAAGCAACGCGCTCCCGGAACGTCCTGCTTAGCCGTCTCCCGAACTCGATTTTCTCTCAGAAGAGGAGTATTTTTCTTTCATTGAGAGACGACAGTCGATGAAACCAGCTATTCGCGAGAAGCTGATACCTGTCTACTAATTTATCTGATAACACTGTGATGTTTCTCGTTATCTTCTTGAGCGTGTGCTTGTTATAGCATTTGTCAAGTATCACCAAAAAATATATAAATCTCGAAGCAAAAAAAGATTTGAAGAACGAGAAAAGACTTTTTATGACAAAATAATTTTTTTTACGATATGGTTACTACTATTATAAAAAATTGAATTTATAATATACATATTTACTGAGATGTACGTACTGATTATTGCAATAAATACGACCACGTGTCTCATAATCAATGATCGAATTAGAAAAGACGCCCTGGATAATCGAGAGATTCCAGGTTTAAATCTTGACTAAGATACTATTTTTCGCAATAAGTTCTTTTCAGCGTAAAATGCGTTAGTGTCATTCATGATCAATTTAATTACAATAATTTGTAATATTATTATTTCAGGTGCAGCTTATAATTGTGTCTCAAGTCCAACAATAAGCATAGTTTATGTAACTAAATGTAATGTATTAAAAGGTATCAAGAAAATAGAAGGAAATATATAAGAGTCAAATATAAACAATTAATGTATATAATGTATATAAACCGTTCAAAATGTGTACATTTTTAACTAATTAATGTGAGATATAAATTTGGTAATATTATATTATATTACATTACAGTACATGTTTTAGCATCATTATGGTCTTTTTTCTCTATAATAGTAACAGATCGTCATGGAAATTCTCTAACAACCACTTTCAACGAGCAATTCCGTTTTCTCTACTTGCCATTCATCGTGTTACAACTGACTCACATAATATGTTATGGATTTTACTAGCGACTAGTTAAAACTCAATTGACTGTTTTACTGCGTTTTTCGTATATCTGAAGATGGCACAATCATGATGCCAAAACATGTATATAATGTAATGTAATGTAATGTAATATATTACCAAAGTTATATCTCATATTAATTAATTAAGAATGTACACATTTTAAACGGTTTATATTATATACATTAATTGTTTATATTTGACTCTTATGTGCCCTTCTATTTTCTTGATATTATTATTAGTTAATAGGAGTTCTTTAACACAAACTATAGGAATCAAAGCCTTAAACAGTCTAGCTGAATCTTAAATGCTCCTATGACTCTGTGTGAATTTATGTACTATGTATGTAATCCTTTTGAAACACCCGTCAAAATGATTTTTCGGTCTTGAGAAACGCTAATTCTATTAAACTACCGCAGTAATATCACGAATTAAAATTGACTAGCAATTTAACAATTTTGTATACTTTTTCGAATCTTCGAAACGAATTAATTATGCCGAGTGACATATCAAAATCTGTAAATAATTCATTCTTATTACGAAAAATATTACCTCGACTGGGAGTCGAACACGGATCTCTTGCATTCCGTGCGAGCGTCCTAACTCCTAAATCTTTAGACTACCGAGACTTTAGTAATAGGAGTCCTTGAATTTAATATTATGTATTAAAAGATATAAATATATAGATACATTATTATATGCACCAAGGTTAGTCTCAACCGTATTTGGCTCTTCTTATTTGATTTATTTAGCGTTCAAATTAATTTATTATTGTAATATGTATTATTGTAATATGCATGTACAGGATGATTCACTTTAACCTTAACAGCAAACATTTCGAAAATATGCAGTTACACCAAAAAACATTTCAAATAAAGTTGTATGGTAGGCATAGATGAGAGAGAGAGAGAGAGAGAGAGAGAGAGGGACATACAATATTAAAATTAATCACTGCGTATATATAAAAATTACATGCGCAGGAATAACTGAAAAATTAAGAGTTGCACATACAGGTACATATATATATATATATATATATATATATATATATATACATTGCATATACATTCTTACATTTTTACTCCAGCATAATTTTCTTTATTCGCGATAGTTTCACTATTTAGACGTTTATGTTTGGATACGTTCAAGCGACAGCATAATAGAAGTATAATATCGTAATCAATCAGTACTCTCTAAATCTCGTGGAGTGAAATCTCACTCGAAGAGACTAAAAATTTAGCCTGTTTTGAAAAAAGAGTGAAAATACTCTTGTTCAAGAGTAGCAGATTTTCACTCTTTTTAAAGTGAAATTTACTCTCTTGGAATGAGATTCACTCCGGAGGAGTGAAATCTCAATCCCTTTCTTGGAGTGAAGTTCCATCTACTGTGGTATTACACTCCAAAAAAGGGATTGAGATTTCACTCCTTTGGAGTGAATCTGATTTCAAAAGAATAAATCTCACTATTAAAAAAGTGAAAATCTGCCATTCTTGAACAAAAGTGGCCATATTTTCACTCTTTTTTCAAGACAGGCTAAATTTTCATTCTCTTCGAGTGAGATTTCACTCTTCGAGATTTCGAAAGTAACAATATCGCTTAGTTCGACCAATAACATTGGTGTATTATTTAAACCACCAACCCGCTATTAAAATTAAATTCTTTTCTCTCGGGTAGAAAATTTACGTACCGTCCATCCGAGGAGGTTTACCGCAGCAATTAAGCCGATAAAAAGAAGAAAAAAAGGAAGAGAAAAACAATCGGCCATGCTGGCCCGGAGCAAACGTCGCGTATAATAACCGCCTCTTTACGGTGCGCAGGCCACAGCCAGAAATTAAATTAGCTTGCCGTGGCGAAATTGAAAAATCCCTTAAACCGAGGCAACGTGCGCGAAAGTGCCGACAGGAGGGTCGCACGCTGAGGAACGGGAAGGGAGAGACGGAGGGTTCAGGTCGGGTAAAAACTCAGCGCGCCGCGAAAACTCGTTTAAAGATGAAAGGCCGGCTAACGACTTATTTTCGATAAGGAAAAGTTAAGGCACTTGCCTCGCGCCACCATTATCCACCGAACCGACCGCCCCTCCGTAACGGCCCGGAGAAGCCTGGGGTGAATACTCGAATACTATTCGCCCTCGCACGCCGTTATTCGTCGTTCCCTGCCGAGGGTGCGGAAGGAAGGAAGGAAGGAAGGAAGGAAGGAAGAAAAGATGCGCGATGCTCAGACCTGTAGCGAGGCACAGGAACCGTAGTAAGACTCTTTGTCGAATTTTGACGTCTAATATTGTGCCCATACAGGATTGTAATGCAAATTTTCTAACTTTTATATGTAAATTTTATAAGTATTTTGTAATAATATTTATTGCAAAATTTTATATTTTATATAGTCTAGCAATGCATTCCCAAAACTTACATATAAAAAACATATCGCCGCGTTGATACAAAAGTGACACAAGTAAAAAACTATACAGCATTTTTGAGATAAAGAAAATCAGGATTGGGAAGTAACGCCGTTACCGTTTTCGTTACTTTTTTCAGTAACGATCGTTACTTCTTTCTGTCTGTAACGGTAACGATAACGTCGTTACATTTTTATAGTAACGGTAACGAATTTAGCCGATACTTTTACCGTTACTTCAGTTCTCTATTATTTTCTTTTTTTATATAATTTATTTTTAATTTCTTAAAAAGTATTTTGTACTTAGTATCTTATACTGCGTTCTAATAGGCACTGCCAATGTTGAAAATATATAATTCACATTACATACTGTAAATTTTTGGTACGGCCAATAAATATTGAAATACACATAATAGAGTAACCCTGATGGAAATAAATCGTTGAAATCGTTGAAATTTCTATCAATTGACTCATTTCATTATGAATTATATTGAAATCTATTGATAAAGATTTCGTCGATTTATTTCCACCAGGGAACATTATAATGTTTAAAAACAATGTTTAACCTATTATCTGTTTAATCTAAATTCTTATAAAAATGAGTACATTAAAATAACGATATTATCTAAGTAAAATAAAGAATTAGTAAAACTGTAGATAAATTTAATATAGAGAAAAGCTCGTTCTATATACAATCTAGTTAGTAGAGAATTTCAAGTTTGAATATTTATTTCACATTTAGTATTAAATTAATTATCAGCTAATATAATTTTAAAATCTAATAACTTACTTTAGAATTATAAAAAAAGTAATTAAAAAGTAACGAATCGTTACTTTTGAAGTAACAGTAACAGTAACGAGTTACTTTTTAAAATTGGTAACGAGTAATTATAACGAGTTATATTTTTCAAAAAGTAACGATAACAGTAATGCGTTACTTTTTTGAGGTAACGCGCACAATCCTGAAGAAAATTGACCCTGAAGATTAATATAGGGGAGACTGGGGCACAATGAATCACAAAAATTCAAACTCTTAAAAGTGCATCTGAATATAAAAATTTTTGTATCATTTTTTTTTTTTTTTTTTAATAATGAAAGCCTAATGCATATTTTAAAATTTAAGAAGTATATTTAGTAAATATTTATTAGTTTTTAAGAAAAAAATAAAAACGTACTTTTTAAGAAATGATGCCCTATATACCCGGGATACCATAAGTCACGCAAAATAGTAGGATTATGCAAGAAATAACGGTGACAAAAGTTGAAAAGTATTTTCAATTAATTTACACATTCTTAGCATAGTTACTAATATAATAATTATAACTAATAGTTATTAAATAATAAAATAGAAAGTTATAAAAAAACAAATGAGAAATAAATATTAATATAAGATAAAAAATGTATTACGATAAAATAAAATAAATTGCTTAGAAGTATAAACTGCCCTTTTAGTACATACTTTAGTACATCATGAATATTTTATGTATGACCCATGATATCCTAATTATGTATTTAATTATTCATTTAATGGAAAACTATAAAAAATAAATGTTAGATTATTACCTGTAACGTAGTAAGTTGAGAAAAGATGCGCAGAAATTTGTACCTTATCTTCATACATACATATTCTACTACAAAAACAATATTAAAACATTTTTATACGAATAAAAAGTTACTATTGCACCACAAAAACCATTAATGATCGATACAATGGAATTTAACCACTATCATCTAGATAAAAAGTATGGGCCACGAGGTAACAGTCGTATTAATTTAAACATTCTAGATTATGTTAAACAATCGATACCCCGTGGTGCTTGTAGCTCCAATTTACCGGTAGAGAATAAGAGATCATTTGTCTTTTAATCAAATTCATATAATTGTTTATAAAAAATTGTTCATAAAAATATTTCTTTAGTTAGAATTGAGAGGTTAGAGTTTCGAGATATCATGGAGAAAAATATCCTATTCAGAATTATGCCATTTTTTCTTAAAATGGTAAATGTATTTTAACTGCAGGTTTCATTTATAAAAATATGTTTTATTTCAAGTTGCAACATTATTCTATATATTTAAGAAATGATAAAATATTTGAATAGAAACTTTTTTCAAACTTTGTGACACTTTTTTTCAAACTAGTAAATTGTTTTGGAAATATGGACATGGAAAGTCACAACCGCTAAGGGATAAAATTTATATTATGCGAGGCTTCCTATAGAGCGTAAATCATTTCAGTAATATATTCCAGCAACATTGCAATATTTTATTAATATCGCAGTAATATTGCAAAGGTTGTAACAGTGCTATTGCAAGCTTATCTGCTGTATTATAAGATGTTTCAGTGTTCTAATTTTAAAACTTATGACATTGTTTCAAATAAAGAATACATTATAATTAAAAGTGTAAGTTGCATGGAAAGAGTGAAAGTAAAATTACGTATATTTATTGTTAAAATACTGTCTAATTAAAACAATGTTTTAATTTGAAATTTTAAAAATAATCTACTAAAGAGTTGCTAATTTTAAGATGTGTCTCATTTTTCTTTCAACGCTGAGATAAATATGTACATACATAATCAAGTGCGTTCTCTTAAAAATTTTCTATAAATATTATAAGTATATTTCAGTAAGAAAATTTCTATACAGGGTGTTGCGCATTTAAATGTCCAAATTTCAAAGAAAAACAAAATTTATTACTTACTCATTCACATTTATTTATTCGCGTTGTCACTTGCTTAATGCAAATATTGTTCAATGTTAGCCTCTTGCAGCAATGCACGCATCTTGTACGGACAGTAATTATGCAGCCCAACGTTAATCTGATCAATATAATGACGGATCCAGCACTCTTCTGTCTGAAAATCCGATATTCTCGCGTATTCTCGCACTGCCTCTACGGCATTATCGCTGAAGTCGTATACGAAGAGAGAGAAAACAATATTCCGCTTTGAAAACAATAATATTCCAAAAATTACGTTTTATCTCTTTTGCAATTTTCCCAAAAACGAAGCAAAAAACGAGCATATCTTTAAAGGATTTTTTTTTCGTTTATTGATTCCTTACATTCTCCCAAAGTTTAGCCATTTAAATTCGGGACGCTCTGTATACTGAAAATTTATATATAATCTTTAAAATACGTATATAAAATACGGTATATATGCAAGTACATGTATAGTATATATTAGTAATTCAAGATTGAATTATTTAAAGCAACGAAGATCCAGCTCCGACCGTAATAGGCAGTTACATTCTAGTATTAATTGAGTTTCTCAAATATACGGTCAAAAAATATAAATATATTGTTTAATCTTTAAAATTTATATATATATATATATATATATTGTGATTTATTTTTGTTATTACCGCGAACACTTTATCACATTATTTAATTTAATTTAATGTGCGATATAAGAAAAATCACATTCGTATATCCGATCATTAGTTACACTTTTGTTATGAAATTGACATCGCGTCTACTGCTTCCTTCTCTTTTTCCCACCCCATTGTCCTCAAAGCCTCTTCTCCGCACGACCAAAAACACAACAGTTGCGCGAGACTCAATTCAATTGCCATGTCAAAACGATGTGAAATGGGATTGATGTAATTTGGTTAGGCAAGCCCCGCGTTCCTCTCCTGCCTAAAGTCCGTCAGTTGTACAAGGTGTCCGGAACTTCCAAATGATACTTTGAACGCAGTCTTTATTTTCTCCGAATGACAGATAAACATTTGCTCAATTAAAATATGAAAAAACATCGAGATTCTTTAACTCGCAAGTAACTAAAATTGTATAACCATCGCCAATTTTGATATCCGAGAAACAAGATTCGATCTAGATATCTCGTAATCTTATTATTTTAAGCATTATTTGAATGTCAATGTGTTTATAAAAAAGCGACTAATATAAAAAATAGGAAAGTGTGTAACAGATTTCGAATTGTCTCTCATCAGAATTTGATCCGTTTATCCGGGGCACCCTGTACGCGTGTGTAACTTCCCGCGCGCGTACTGATGGGTGTTTTGCTGCAAACGACTCGTTCCGGGGCTGATTCTAATGACTTATGAAGTCAAGCCAAATGACCAAGCCGCGTCGCCCTCTTATCCGGCGGCCCTCCGTCAACTCGTCAACGAAGGACGTATATACTACCGCGTATGTACATCTCGTGCTGCGTGCTGCGTCGTGTGTCGCGGCAAATCGAATAATTTCACCCTGGGAGAGCTCACAATCACTCGCTTTCGTTTAGTCTGCCTGTCGCATATCGCGCGCATTACGCTCACTCTCTCTCTCTCTGGAGAACAAAGAACAACACAAGGGCCACAAAGGACATGAAAAAATCGGGGATCCAACTTTCCGGGATTACAGGAGCTTATCGAATTCCAAGTGAATTAATAGATGTTATCAACAATAGACGTGGAATGTCTTTTCTTTTGCATTTCCTCCGTTATATATATTACTATAATATTATTATATATTACTCTCCATTATATATTGATTTTATTTTACTGCCGTTTTATTTGTTCAACCTTAAATTTCTTGCAATTTATATTTGCTATATTTTCGTTTACGTTCGCTTTGCCCCTGCTTATACTTATTTAAATTTATTGTATTATAACTTTTGAATCTGTATATATAATTCTCTTCTCTTTCTCTCTTTTTACGGGATTTAAAAATTTATACATATTATATATAATAATTTCCAATTCATATTTTGTGAAAACATAAAGTATAAATTTTGGAATAAAAAAAAAATTTTATATTAGTCGTTAATTTAAGATATAGTTTATCACATCAATATAATTAATTATGAATTAATTGCACTACAGTTAGTTTAATGCAATAGGAATGCAAGATAACGAATACAGAAATATTTAGTAAAGAAGAGATTCATGTAAAGACGTAGAATTATGCAAAAAGGGATCAGCAAAAATATAACGTCGCGTCGGTGCGATAAAATTGCAAACGCAAATTCACGACGAGAAGCAAATGGAACCGCGACGACCGCTATTACCAGAATCGTTATTACCCGCTCGCAAAATGCTACCTGGGAAGAATCGTTTCGAGAAAACACGAGCGTGATTTACGCGGAGACCCGCCAATCGTTTTACCGATTACGGAGATAAATGCGGTCGAATCGGTCGTCGTTGCACGTCACATCGGGTTTATGACATCGTGAAATGGGTGTGTTCCCATTTCGGGGGTATTCGTGAAATCATCTCGTTGCCGCGGTAAACTTCATTAAACTTCTATTCCGGCTTGCGCCCCGCTCTTGCCTCAATGGCCGATAATGGGGCGCCCGATGGAAAAATGGCGATGGCTAATTAGAGCCCCGGGACGAGTGAGGAGGACAGAGAGGGATAGTGGCAGGCGTCACTTAAGCTCGAGTATCGCGAACAATCGCGTCCCATTAATTGCACGACGAGATCTAATTAATTCCTGCCCGAGCGGAGTGCGTGGTTAATTAAATTTTCTTATTGGAAACTGCTCGCGCTAAGTGCGAGCGACGAAATTAACGAGACACATTGTTTAAGCTGCTGCGATTCTAAATTCCTTCTCATCGTCGATAGGTTTGCACAAAATTGCAGTAGAAAGTAGCAATTATTTATGCATCTATTTCATGCGTGCTTATAATTACAGCTGCTTCCAATTAATATAGTTGATACTTTGTGTACTTATTGTTTACTCGTGTATGTATACATATACATAAATTTTCACACCGAATTATTATTAAACACTAATCTATCTCATCTACCTCAGATCAAATAAGGCATTTTCCTATTTAATTGTGTGATAATCACGCATCGAACTAACGTCACTCTTATTGTTAATTATTGTTTTTTTCTATTTCTCGCAACGAGACTGCGGATCAAGGGTGACGTTTCTTATAATCTATTATGATAGCCGCATATAACCAATCAAATCTTAAATATTTTTTTCGTACGAAAGGAAAAGATCGATCGAACTATTTTATGATTTATTACGTTGATGTCGTGAATGTTTAACACAGAGCGGCGCGCGCGAGTAGGAAGCCCTAACGCGTGTATGTATGATGACGCGCATGAAAATTACATTTGCGTTTTAACGCAACAATTAGTTTCGATAATATAAACCATAATCTCTGATAACATAATCCATGTGCTGCATTATCCCAATTCCGACGAACGAATAAGTCGCGTCGGCGTAACAACATCCGCGTTCACCTATTCAGCTAAGAGAAACGCCATGGCGACGACACCGGGGCGCCACTTTGATCGGTAACCTCGTTTATGGTGACGCTGGACACAGAATGTAGGAAACATCGATAACACCGGTGACGGAAATATCGACTTTTGAGAGCTGCCACGAGCATCCCTCCCCCGTAGTCCTCCGCGTCCTGCCCTCCCGCGTATCCTGCCCTTCTCCCGGACCGGTACACCAGCCCCTGGCAAATCACCCATCATCCCCTTGATTCTCGGTCGCGCAAAAGAGACGAAGAGGACGTGACAGGGAGGACGAGGATGGAAGTGCTCGGGATCAGGCAAGAGAGAAGAAAAGAAGGAACGAGAGATGGGACGAGAGGGTACGTACGAGAGTAAGAGGGAAAAAGAGGGAGGATCGACGAGAGTCGCGGCGAGTATGGAAGAGTATGGATCGATGGAAGGGAGGGATCGGGGGAGGGCCGACCGCTCTGGTGGCGGTTGAAAGAACCAATTTTGTCCTAATAGAAAAATCCCCAGCGCCGAACCCAATTTATAAACCCGCAAACATGGCTGGCGTAGGGCGCTCGCTCGTCTCACCTCGTCTCACCCCCCGTCTCTCTCTCTCTCTCTCTCTCTCTCTC